>NW_027223834.1:67500-137500 GCF_028538775.1 Myotis yumanensis
CACTTTTTTTTTTCTTTTTTTAAAAAAAATATACTTTATTGATTTTTTACAGAGTGGAAGGGAGGGAGAGAGAGAGTTAAAAACATCAATGAGAGAGAAGCATTGATCAGCTGCCTCCTGCACACCTCCCACTGGGGATGTGCCCGCAACCACGCCCTTGACCGGAATCGAACCTGGGACCTTTCAGTCCACAGGCTGACACTCTATCCACTGAGCCAAACCGGTTAGGACTTTTCTTTCTTTCTTTCTTTCTTTCTTTCTTTCTTTCTTTCTTTCTTTCTTTCTTTCTTTCTTTCTTTCTTTCTTTCTTTCTTTCTTTCTTTCACGTACAGCCCGCATACAATGACACATTCTTATCATGAATCCACCTTTACTACTATTTATTTATTTATTTATTTATTTATTTATTCATTCATTCATTCATTCATTTATTTATTTATTTATATGTACAGCCCGGCTTATCACAGCGTTATACATGTATGGGTCTCTCAAACAAAACCCCAGAAAACACGTTGCAATGCTTACCCGTCCTGTTTCTATTCGTATCAACGCTTCAACCCTTTAGGGATGTTTCCAGGCGGCGGCGGCACAGTGCGGGGCGTGTTCACTGAAAGGAAATTCCTAAATCGCCCTATATTCGCTCGCGGAGGAAATTTCAAAGTCTGACAGTCCTTCATCCGCATCGTGGGAGTGTCTGTCCTTCTTGACTGCTAGGTGGAAACGAGAGAGAGAGAGAGAGAGAGAGAGAGAGAGAATGAGAATATGAAGCTTTCAAACGCGCCCTCCCCGCCTCCCCCCCCCCCCCCCCCCCCCCCAGTACCGGACCCTGCGTTCTCACCACCCTGGTGATGACATGATGACGATGCAACCTGTCCTTGTCATGCGCCACCTTCCTGGTGACCGCTTTTATAAGCCTCAAAGCGAGGTCGGCCAGAGGGCCGGGCTGGTCCGTTGTCGTCACAGGGCGGAGCCAAATCAGGGACAGCGCCTGCGCAGTCGGCAGACAGGGGGGCATGAATGGAAGGCAGTGGATCGCCATACTAGCACTTTGGATGGAGGCACATCCATTCTAAATAACACAAAGCAGTACCTGTACCTCAAATGGAAACTTCTTTCGCAGACATGAAAAATGCAGGTCACTTGGACACTATGGACGGCTTTGTCGTGTAGAAATGGGCAGGGGTGAATTAGGCATTCTGAACTTTGTCCTCCTTTGGGTTTGTCCTTGTGATCCAAAGGAACTCTCCCCAGCCAGGAAAGGTATGAGGTGGACTGAAGTGGACCACAGTGGGGTTTCTGGCTGGAAACCACAAACCACACCACTCGCGGCGACCGACCGGGTGTGCCGTGCCGTGCCCTGCCATGCCCCAGAAAGTCATAGTCAGGACTGAACCGAGGACCTTCCTCTTTCTCTTTCTTTTTTCTTTCTTTCTTTCTTTCTTTCTTTCTTTCTTTCTTTCTTTCTTTCTTTCTTTCTTTCTTTCTTTCTTTCTTCTTTCTTTCTTTCTTTCTTTCTTTCTTTTCTTCTCTCTCTCTCTCTCTCTCTCTCTCTCTCTCTCTCTCCTCTCTCCCCCTCCTTCCTTCCTTTCTTTTTTCTTTTTATTTTATTCTATTTTTTTGGCCCTTCAACCCCCTAAACTTGGTTCCTAGGGGTAGGGGACACACCTCTCCCTCTTCTACTCCAGCTTACTCGCTCTTCCCCTTGCCTCAGATTTGAGTCTCTGCCAAGTGCAAACAGCGGGCGACCTACTACAGAGCCTTGCAGTCAATGGGTAGTCCTTATTCTTGTGTGGGTGACCTTAGTTGAACTTCACACAGGTTGTTTTCTGCACAGGTGGCATTCGAGGAAAACAAACAAAAAACTCAGAATAAGAGCCATGCCCGGTGTCATTAACTAACGAGGTCCTTTGGCATCCTCTCTTCTCCAGTTTCCCTCCTGCCTCCCTCCAATTCTCTCCCTTCCTCTTGCTCCCCCGCTCCTCCACTCCATTCCAGTCTATTCCACTCACCGCCCCCCCCCACCCAGATTCTGTCCATCCTGGGGCTCACACACAGTATACATACATACATACATACATACATACATACATTCGTCCTACACCTGAGTATCAACCAAAGACTTGGAAACAATGAGGAGGAGACTCAAGAAGTAATGCCATTCAAAACTAAACATTAAGTCATTGTGTAAATTCTGTGAAAGGAAAAGTGGATAGGGTATGCCTGTAAATGGCATAGCTCTCCCTGCTCACCTAGCCTTTTCAATGACAGCACCCACCCCATACTCACCCCCTTACTGTCATGGATGCTTTTCATGATCCCTGAGAGGAAGAAAATATCCCCTGTTGCTGAACCCTGGCTTTTCAACACTGCAGATGACCCTCTTGGACAGATGCAGGAACTCTCTCCCTCCCAGTCCCAGAGAGGATGTTTTGACCCACCCTTGATCTCTTTCTTGGTTTGTTTTCTTTCAATGGTGGTAAACACAGACCTCCTTTGAACCTTTGATAAGCCTACAGTTTACATTCACACTCCTTTAGCTTGATTTTTAATACAACTCCCGGGGTCAGGATCACGACTTTAGAGTCACGGTTGGTTCGCCCCATGAGAGGACTCCTGTGTGTGTGTGTGGGGGGGGGGGGGGGTGGCGGGGGGGGGGGGATTGCCCGCTTTGCTTTCTCCCGCCTCCCTAAAATGTCACCAGTGGATTTCATGTAACCCACGTACGGTCTCCTCCTGGGATTGGAGTGTATAAAATAAGGGGGCCGACATTGCCATTCTTTGGAACATCATCTCCCGCCGTTGAGATTGTGCTTCCCGGCGTACGAGCGACATTTCTGGACAGTTTGGCTGAAAGACACTCACAGAAATTCTGCACAGGTTGGAGGATTTCTTACATTGTTGACAAATGCCACACACGCACACATGTGTGTGCACTTGCTTCACGGTTGCCACCTGTGGGGCTCTTTCAGGTTCGTCCATTTAACTTCCTCTTTTTCACAGGGAGGAAGGAGGCAGCGAGTGTAATCACCAGTGAGTGTGTGACATGAGACTGAGGATTTCCCGTGGAAAGCGGGTGAGCGGACGGGTGGGCGGAGGGAGGGAGGGAGGGAGGGAGGGAGGACACATCCATCCACCCACTCATCCATCCATCCATCCATCCATCCATCCATCCATGGACAGAAATTAAAAGTTTAACAAACAAACAGTGATGGTGAGTAGTCATGTCCTAGGCTGCTACCTTCCCTGACAAAGGTCAATCTTTCTTTTTTATAGTGTTTTTATTGAGTTCAAAGATGGGGGGAAAGAGAGAGAGAGAGAGAGAGAGAGAGACATCAATGATGAAAGATAATCATGGATCCACTGCTTCCTGCACACCCCCTCCTGGGAGGTGGGGTGGGGGGTGGGGGGGGGGCGGGCGGCGGCGCCGGGGATCCATCCCGCAACCCGTGCATGTGCCCTTGACCTGAATCGAACCTGGGACCCTTTAGTCTGCAGGCCGACGCTCTATCTCCCCTGAGCCAAACCGGCTAGGGTGTAATTTTCCTTTTTAAATCCCCTTATTTTTATTGAGTACGTTGCTGACTGTTACCTATCCTACGCCAACCTAAGTAAGAGAAGTATGTGTCTGTCATTTTATTTTAATTTTTATCCAATCCCAGAGGTTTCCTGCCCCCCCACCCCCACCCCCGCTTTGCCTTCTCTGGCCTCCCTCATCTATCACCAACGGAGTTCATGTAACCCACTTACATCTCCTCTTTTGCTTGACATGTATACAACAAGGTTAAAACACACACACCCTCCATTCTACAGAGTGTTATCCCATTATGTTGAGAATCTGCTTCCTGGCAATTGCCTCAAATGAACTCACAGACATTCTCCACAGATTTGAATCTTTTTTGATGTTCACACATCCATCCATCCATCCATCCATCCACGGGGAAGTTAAAGATGAATGATAAAAGGGTGTCTGTCGTGAGTGGCACACTTGGAGCGGTGTGTGCGGTGGGGGGTGGGGGTGGAGGGATGGATGATCAAAACCGGCAACTGGAGCAGAGTGTGCTGGCCGGTCTGGTGACCCGGGGTTATTGAGTCAAATCATCCCTCACCAGGCCTCCCGCGACCCTCATCGCTCCACTCCCACCTATGTCTCTCCTCCTAGGGGATCTAAGACGCCGAGATCTACTGTTGACCTTCGCCTTGGACCCTGGACTCACGCCCCTCAAACCCCTCCCTCTCGCTCCCCACCCCCCCTCGCGGGATTCCTAAACGGGTGAGGGCTGGTTCCTGGGTTGGCCGATAGAGGGCACTCTTTCCCACCCGGACAGGCCGGGCCGGTTTTCTCCAACAGCCTCCCTCCCTCCCTCCCTCCCTCCCTCCCTGAAGTTGGTGAGCTGCCGGCCTGAGGGTGGGGGAACTCGGAGAAGCCCGAGGCGAGGGAGGTCCGAGGCCCTGACGTCACCGGAGAGCTTTCTGCATTTGAATGAAGCAAGCCCTGGAGTGAGATCCATTGGAATGAATCGCCCTGACCTCCCTCCTCCCCTCCCGCTTGCTCCATACCCCACCCCCTACTCCCCATCCCCCACCCCAGCGCTCCCTTCCTCTCAGCCCTCAGGTCAGGGGACTCTCAAGGGAACGCGGCCCGGTTCCCCATCTACGGAGACACATGGGTAGCGAGCCGAGCCGAGCCGAGCCGAGCCGAGAGTGAGAGGCGAGAGTGAGAGGCGTCTCTGCCAGCCTCTGGGGCTGCTTGGGGCCATTCTGAGCGGGGAGGGTCCCCCATGAATCGGGTCGCTCGGGCTCTGTCGTGGAAGTTCATCATGGAGAAAGGACTGTTGGCAAACAGACATACGTTTAGTCCATCTCCAGGTGAGATTCCTCTCGGGATGTTCCCTTTTTAAAAATCATCATTCTTGCCCTAACCGGTTTGGCTCAGTGGATAGAGCAGCGATGGCGAACCTTTTGAGATCGGCGTGCCAGCATTTTGAAAAATCCTAACTTAACTCTGGTGCCCTGTCACATATAGAAATTTTTTGATATTTGCAACCATGGTAAAACAAAGACTTATATTTCTGATATTCATTTTATATATTTAAATGCCATTTAACAAAGAATAAATCAACCAAAAAAAAAAAAAAATGAGTTGTGTCATAGGTTCGCCATCACTGCGATAGAGCGTCAGCCTGCGGACTCAAGGGTCCCGGGTTCAATTCCGGTCAAGGGCATGTACCTTGGTTGCGGGCACATCCCCAGTAGGGAGTGTGCAGGAGGCAGCTGATGGATGTTTCTCTCTCATCGATGTTTCCAACTCTCTATCCCTCTCCCTTCCTCTCTGTAAAAATAAATAAATAAATAAATAAATAAATAAATAAATAAAGAAAGTATATTTAAAAAAATAAAAACCATCACATTCTCCCCTGTTGGTTCAGTCTCTGGCTCATTGAAGTCTACAAACACACGACCCTTCTAATAAAACCCCACAAAAACCAACAACCAACATATGTGGGCGTCACTGGCTTAAAGACAGACATGCAGACAGACAGAGACAAACCTCTGAGTCCCTATCAGGTGAATTGGGGACGATTTGAGCAGGAAAATATAGGTTGCCCCTGTCCCATGCCCTCATTGAAAGGGGACAGGTTCTGATTTTAAAACAGCCGTCTGTCGGTCGGTCGGTCGGTCGGTCGGTGGGGTACCCCTACCTACCGCTGTGGGCACACAAGCTTGACTCCCAGGGAGAGGGAGACTTGGTTGGGTAGGGTTAAGAACGGGGAAAGTAGCCCCGGCCGGTCGGTCGGTCGGCGTCTCCGAGAGCTTCAGGACCTTCACCTCTTAGGATCATTGCCGTTTTTCCAAAAGCGGTATGAGTGAGGAGAAGGGGAGATTCCCTCTCACAGTCCTCGGAGCATCCCTCGGTTCGCTTCTGTGTGTTTTCTCTTGGTAAATCCAATTTCTGTCTTTTGTTGTTGTTGTTTTCTACACTCTTCCTAAGGGTGACCTGGCTTCTGACAGCAGAAACAGACGCCTCTACCCTTTCACAGCGGACCTCATGGACAGACTCTGTTGCCTCGCCCTCAGAAACCAGCAGGTGTATACGTCGTGTTCACGGAAAAACATGCAAACCCGTAGAGAACTTTCATGAGTTTCCTTGAGCCAAACTGTCCACACTTGCCGGGAAGCAGAACCGCAAGGGGTTTGGACAATGCTCCGGAGAATGGCTGTTTTTCACTGTGTTTTATTCATTCTTTCTCTAAATTATTATTTAATACATTTTTATTGATTTCTGAGAGGAAGGGAGAGGGAGAGAGCGATAGAAACACCCGCTACTGGGGATCGAGCCCACAACCGGGCCTGTGCCCTTGACTGAAATTGAACCCGGGACCCTTCGGTCTCCAGGCCGATGCTCTACCCACTGACCAAAACCGGCTGGGGCGTTACTTTGTTTTATACGTGACAATCCAATCCAAGGAGGAGACATACGTGGGTTACAGGAAATCCACTGGTGATAGATGAGGGAGGGAGGGAGGGAGGGAGGGAGGAAAGGGGGGGTGGGGTGGGGAGTGGGGGTACACCTCTGGGATTGGATATAAAGCAAAATGATAGATGCATACTTCTTTTTTAAAAAATACATTTTTATTGATTGCAGAGAGGGAGGGAGAGAGAAACATCATTGATGAGGGAGAATCGGGGATCGGCGGCTTCCTGCATGCCCCATAGTCGGGCTCGAGCCCGTGACCAGGGTGGGCATGCTCCCTGGCCCCGAATCGAACCCAGGACCTTAAGGTCTGCCACAGGCTGACCTCGGCTCTACCCACTGAGCCAAACCGGCCAGGGCTACACCTACTTCTTTTCCTGAGGTGGGTGCAGGATAGATAGTTAACAGGCAACAATACACGTGATAACAATAACAATGAAGGAATTTATGGTCTCTTTCCTGCAGGGCACCCAGGGGCATTTGCTTGTGTGTGTGTGTGGGGGGGGGGGGGGGGGCGCGGAGGTGGGGGGAGGGGGAGAGAGTAGGGGGGCTAATGTTACAAGCTCCTCTGACATTTCAGAGGTGTGTTGTCTTACATGCAAAAGGACCATAGGTTCAGTTAAGGTAAACGCTGACCTGGTCAGGGAAGACTCAGGCCTAGGACGCGACTACCCACCACAAGTGCTCTTAGTGACAGCCTCCCTTCAGACCATCCCTGCGGTCGATTTAGGCCTTTCAGGTTGCAAGACCGCCAGGCAGGCCTTCCCCTGAGCTCGTCGGGTTAGCATGTGGCCCCTTTCGTCGTCCACAGTTGTGTGGGAATAAAGGAGTCATCCTTTCTGTCAAAGAAGGGAGCTTAGGCTGCCTCCATTTTGGCTCCAGGGACTTGGCCGCCGCCATTTCGAAATGGCATAGGTCAACCCCTCCCTCTTATCCTCTCCACACCCCCCCCCCCACCCCCGTTTTAATTTCGCTGCTTTGTTTCTCTTTTAAACAAATTCACATTTCATTTATGTTGAAATAAACTGTACAAAATTAACTTTCTTCACCGAAAATAACAGCTATGTTTTCTGTATTCTTCCTAGGTAAACTACAAAACGCATTCTTGTAGGTTGTCTAGGTTTCGCTTATAAATTGAGACGCGGCAGTAGATGTATCCACGGAAAAAGACAGAATGAAACAGACCGATCTGTTGTCGGGATCCATGGCCTCTGATCCTGTCTTGACCGTGAAACGGAAGTGTTCCGCATATTCTAGCTTATGGAGCCCTAACTGGTTTGGCTCAGTGGATAGAGCATCTGCCTGCTGACTAAAAGGTCTCAGGTTGGATTCCGGTCAAGGGCACGTACCTTGGTTGTGGGCACATCCCCGGTAGGAAGTGTGCAGGAGGCAGCTGATCAATGTTTCTCTCTCATCGATGTTTCTAACTCTCTATCCCTCTCCCTTCCTCTCTGTAAAAAAATAAATAAATAAAATACATTAAAAAAAAATAAAAATCATCATTCTCCCCTTTTGGTTCAGTCTCTGGCTCACTGAAGTCTACATACACGTGACCCTCCTAAAAAAAAACAACAACAACAAAAACCCACCCCCACAAAAACCAACAACCAAGTAAGTTGGCATCACTGGCTTGAGTCAAACTGTCCACACTTGCCGGGAAGCAGAACCGCAAGGGGTTTGGACAATGCTCCGGAGAATGGCTGTTTTTCACTTTGTTTTATTCATTCTTTTTTCTAAATTATTATTTAATACATTTTTATTGATTTCTGAGAGGAAGGGAGAGGGAGAGAGCGATAGAGACGTCCAGGATGACAGAGGATCACCCGTCCGCTGCTTCCTGCACACCCGCTCCTGGGGATCGAGCCCACAACCGGGCCTGCGCCCTTGACTGTAATCGAACCCAGGACCCCTTCGGTCCCCGGGCCGATGCTCTACCCACTGACCCAAACCGGCCGGGGCGTCACTTTGTTTAATACGTGACAATCCAATTCAAGGAGGAGACATAAGTGGGTTACAGGAAATCCACTGGTGATAGATGAAGGAGGGAGGGAGCGATGGAGGTACCAAAGTGGGGCGCGGGGGGGGGGGGGGGCGGCCTCTGGGATTGAATACAAACTGAAATGATAGACGCACACTTCTTTTTATTTATTTTATTGATGTTTTACAGAGAGGAAGGGAGAGGGAGGGAGAGAGAAACCTCATCCATGAGAGAGAATCTTGGATCGGCCGCCTCCTGCACGCCCCCTAGTGGGGCTCGAGCCTGTGACCCGGGCGGGCATGCGCCCGGGACCCAAAATCGAACCCGGGACCTTAAGGTCCGCCGCAGGCTGACCTCGGCTCTACCCACTGAGCCAAACCGGCCAGGGCCTCACCTACTTCTTTTCCTGAGGTGGGTGCAGGATAGATAGTTAACAGGCAACAATACACGTGATAACAATAACAATGAAGGAATTTATGGTCTCTGTCCTGCAGAGCCCCCAGGCGCATTTGCTTGTGTCTGTGTGGGGAGGGGGGGGGGGGAGGGCGCGGGGCGGGGACGGCGAGATGTTCCAAGTTCCTCTGACATTTTATGGCATAGGTATGTTGTGTCTTAGATGCTAAGGTAAACACTGACCTGGTCTGGGAAGACTCCGGCCTAGGTAGGACGGGACTACCCACCACTACTGCTCTCAGTAACAGTCTCCCTTCAGACCATCCCTGCGGTGGCTTTAGGCCTCTCGGTTTGCAAGACCGCCAGGCAGGCCTTCCCCTGAGCTCGTCGGGTTAGCATGTGGCCCCTTTCGTCGTCCACAGTTGTGTGGGAATAAAGGAGTCATCCTTTCTGTCAAAGAAGGGAGTTTAGGCAGCTTCTCTTTTGGCTCCAGGGGCTTGGTAGCCGCCCTCTCTCTTATCCTCTCCACCCGCCTCCCCCTCCTCCCCCCCCCCCCCCCCCCCCGTTTTAATTTCGCTGTTTTGTTTTTCCATTAAACAAATTTACATTTTATTTATGTTGACATAGACTGTACAAAATTGACTTTCTTCACCGAAAATGACAGCGATGTTTTCTGTATTCCTAGACCAACTACAAAACGCATTCTTGTCGGTTGTCTCGGTTTCCCTTATAAATCGAGACGCGGCAGTAGATGTAACCACGGAAAAAGACGGAATGAAACAGACCGATCTGTTGTCAGGATCCATGGCCTCTGATCCTGTCTTGACCGTGAAACGGAAGTGCGCCACATATTCTTGCTAAAAAGCTTATGAGGATATAGGCTCAACAAAGGAATGTAAACAGCGACACCCAGATGTGGGTGTAAGGATGGCGGGTTCTTTCCTCAATGTTTCACAGTCATTTGTTTAAGATCATCGAATAAAGACAAAAATCCACACCGAAATCCTTGTCTGGCAAGCTCACGTTTCTTTCACTAGCTGGTCATTTCACTGTTGGTTACAGATTTCTCGTAGCACACTTAAAACTCCTGCTAGTCAGAGGTTAGTCGTGAGCTTCGTTGCACAATTTTATGAAACAGGTTCCTCCCACACCTTCTCAAAATTTATTTCTTCAAAGAACTGATAACTCAATGCCCAACAACTGTGACAATGAATGTGATGTCTGCAATGACCTCACTAAAACAAGCCCAAAGTGCCATCGGCAGAGATCACGCAGAAGTGCAACGTGGCGCTTCCGATGATGCCTGCCGCCCTCTGGAAGAACAACAGTTCGTTCTCCAAAGCATGAGAGTTCACACCGGGGCCATTTAAGGAGAGGATCAGTGGCTACTCTACCCAAGAGATCCAGTGATTAAGTGACCCACCTATATCTTACAGCTTTTCTCTGTTTCCTTTCAAATTTCTCAGATTTTTTTTCAATATCAGATATAAGAGAGAACGCATTTTAAAAGTCCCTCGGGTATTTCCGACACTTTCGGAATTATCTGTAGGAAGCTCTGACTTAGTTGTGTAGACTTTGATGTATGTGTCCACCGTTAAATCCAAATCGTGTTTCACATCGAAATGCATGTTAAGCAAAGCTAAGCTACTTGACCTTTGCCCTGTCAAAGTGTTCCTCGGGTGTGCTTTGAGACGCGCTTTCGACCGTTTTCATAGCGTTCGTTCTCAACCTTCATCACAGGGAGAATTCGTAGGACCTTTAGCAATGTATAAACATGAGGAAAAAACTTGATGTCTGGCAGGTGGAGGGGGCCATGGTGGATGGGAGCTCTATATCTTTTCCTCTGGGTTTCCACTTGATTCTCCAACAACGCAGCTCAGCCGAGAGTGCTGCATCGGGATTGGGTAAGTCGCTGCCGTACATGTCAGCCTGGTGCTCCTCCGGCGTATTGAATTTGAGCCGTCCCGTGACAGAGGGGACCAGAGATCAGCATTGAAGAGCTTTGGAGGAACTGTTCTGAGACTATCTCTTTCAGTTCCTGAACAATGTGTTCCACTGTTGTGACGCTTAGAGGCTCTTTATAGCACCTCTCGGAAGTCGGCTGAGACTCCAGGTGCCCTTGCTGAGCTCTGCGGAGCTTCCCGGGGAGCTTCATCAGAATAGCAAGTGTGGTTGCCAAATCGGTGGCTTCCTCAAACCAAAATTCACAATAAACTTCAATATCTTCCATCACTTCATGTAGCGAATGCAGCGCCTGCAGTCGAGCTACTGGCTGCAGAGAAGACATCAGAGGTCTGACCCTGGAGATTTTTCCCAGAGGCTCCTGTGAAAGGTAGAACGTTTTTAAGAACAACAATGGTAACCACGAAATCAAAATCTGTTGCTGCACTGCAGAGTGCGAATGCTCGGCCCGCTGTACAGTTTTCCCATCTACTATGTGTGTCCTCATGTATACCGCCTACACAGAAAACAAGCGCTTGCAGGAGCTCCACTACAATTTCAAAAGCATCGTGCCTGCCCGCCCGCTGAGAATGGCACATTTCCTTCAGTTCTTTCTCGCTTTCTTCATTGTTCTGGAAGAGGACAGAAACGACACTGTCAAGCTCTAAAAGCGGTTGTGGTGACGGATGGAAAAAAGATCAAACTTCCTCCACTGTTCCAAACGCAACAGACGCTCCCGTGACAGGCACCGATCTGGCCCACCTCGGACTTCAGGCACGGGGAAGAGCAGAGTGTGTGGACAGCTTGGGGAGGGATGTTTCTCCAAAAGTCTAGAAGCAACAGCTTTCATTTTGGAAGGAAAGCCACTGGACACAATGTAAGCCTGGCCACGACAATATTCCATGCGTAATCCCCACTTCTCGGGTCTCGTCGTGGGAAATGTCACAGCCAAAATTTCGGCAGCGGCTTCGGAAGGCAGGAAACCCACAGATTCCTCTCTCAGGTCACGAGCTTCGTCAGCAAGCCTCACCAACGCGGGCAGGTGCTCTTCCCCTGCTGTGTCCACTACGTGCGTGCGTCCATCCCTCTGTCAGGGGCCATGGAAAAGAAGGGAGAGTCTCTCACTCCCCTGAGCGTTCCTTCCCCGAATGCGGCTCTCACGGATCTCTAGCATCTGCTTCTGCTTGTACTTTTGAACAGAACGGTGCGTTGACTGCTGTGGTCTCAAAGGGCTTTCTCAGAGAGAACCTCTTCACCAGAATTTATCGGGCACTCCGACAGTGCCTGCCTGCCTGCCTGCCTGCCTGCCTGCCTGCCTGCCTGCCTGAAAGTTATCGGGAGTGAAGAGGCCTTCTGGGATTTCATCAGCTTCATGTCCATCTAGAGCAGTGGTTCTCAACCTTCCTAATGCCGCGACCCCTGAATACAGTTCCTCATGCTGTGGTGAACCCCAATTTCATTGTTACAGATTGAACATAATGAAAGCATAGTGATTAATCACAAAAAACAATATGCAATTATACATGTGTTTTCCCATGGTCTCAGGCGACCCCTGTGAGAGGATCGTTCGACCCCCAAAGGGGTCGCGACCCACAGGTTGAGAACCGCTGATCTAGAGGTATCTTTTGTTTTCCCATAAGAATCAAAACTGCAAATAAAGATTTTAAAGTATTCTTTTGTTTACTTTCTCTTCAAGGGTTAAAGGTAAAGTGTCTTCATCCTGTTCTTCACCCCCTTCTGTATTGGAGTTCTGAGCAAGGCTGTTGTTGATCGCTCTATGTTTGTTTTTGTTCCTGTTCAGAAGTTTTGTCAATTTTTTTTCCTGTTTCCATGTCCTGATTTCATCTTCGCTCAATTCTTTTATTCGTTTTCTATGTCTACTATGTGGATTGTTCAAATGACTGGTAAGATCACCTATTGTTGGTATTACATTATCTCGAAGAACTGTCCTATAAGGAAGGACTAGTTCTACAGATCATAGAGGTCTCAGAGTGTTTGGCACATCATCGATATTGTTTATTGAGTTGTTCAGGTGTTTTATCTTCTAAGTTTGCTCTCCTACAATTTCCCACCCACTTCTGGCATCTGGCCGGATCCCTCGGGAACCTGAAGAAGGCCAAATCTGACTGCATGCTCTTCTGCGTGCAGTCCACCGGCGCCGTTCCCCCCACCCCGAAAGTTTGGCATCTTCGCTGGCGCCCCACCCCCTCCACCCGGGGCCGGTCCAGCACTCCCCTCCCCCCCCCCCCCCATGCCCAGCACTGTCTTAATAACACAAAATGCAAGTACAAAACATTGTACAAGTATGCTTTTCACTACATGGAAGTGCAATAATACATTTGTGTGGCTTTTTAAAATATATCTTCATTGATTTCAGAGAGGAAGGGAGAGGGAGAGAGAGCCATAGGAGCATCTACCATGAGAGAGAATCACCCATCGGCTGCCTCCTGCACACCCCCTACTGGGGATCAAGCCCGTGACCCGGGCCTGCGCCCTTGACTGGAATGGAACCCCGGACCCTTCGGGTCCCCAGGCCGATGCTCTACCCACTGACCAAAACAGGCCGGGGCGGCACTTTGTTTTATACACGACAATCCAAGGAGGAGATGTAACTGGGTTACAGACAACCCACTGGTGATAGATGAGGGAGGGAGGGAGGGAGGGAGGTGGGAGAAAGCAAAGGGGGTGGGGGTCGGGGGAACCTCTGGGATTGGATAAAAAGTAAAATGATAGACACATACTTCTTTTTTGTAAAATATATTTTTATTGATTTCAGAGAGGATGGGAGAGAGATAGAAACCTGATCAATGAGAGAGAATCTTGGATTGGCCGCCTCCTGCACGCCCCCTAGTGGGGCTCGAGCCCATGACCCGGGCGGGCATGCGCCCGGGACCCGAATCGAACCCGGGACCCTAAGGTCCGCCGCAGGCTGACTTTGGCTCCACCCACTGAGCCAAACCGGCCAGGGCCTCACCTACTTCTTTTCCTGAGGTGGGTGCAGGATAGATAGTTAACAGGCAACAATACACTTGATAACAATAGCAATGAAGGAATTTATGGTCTCTGTCCTGCAGAGCCCCCAGGCGCATTTGCTTGTGCGGGTGGGGTGGGGTGGGGTGGGGTGGGGGAAGGGGAAGGGGGTGGAGGCGGGGCGGGGCGGGGCGGGGACGGCGGGATGTTACAAGTTCCCCTGACATTCCAGAGTTATGTTGTGTTAGATGCAAAAGGACCATAAGTTCACTTAAGGTAAACACTGACCTTGTCAGGGAAGACTCTGGCCTCAGACGCGACCAGCCACCACAACTGCTCTTAGTAACAGTCTCCCTTCAGACTAGACTTGTGGTCGCTTTAGGCCTTTCAGTCTGCAAGACCGCCACGCAGCCCTTCCCTGAGCTCGCGAGGTTAGCATGTGGCCCCTTTCGTCGTCCACAGTTGTGTGGGAATAAAGGAGTCATCCTTTCTGTCAAAGTAGGGAGTTTTAGCCTTAACTGATTTGTCTCAGAGGTTAGAGAGTCGTCCTGTGGACGGAAGGGTCCCGGGTTCGAGTCCAGAGAAGGGCACCTGCCTGTGGTGTGGACTCCATCCCCGGGGGGGGGGGGGGGGGGGTGGGGGGGGGGGAGGAGCGGCGGGGGGCCGCGGCGTGCAAGGAGGCAGCCGCCATCTTGGCTCCAGTGACTTGGCAGCCGCCGCCATTTTAAAAAATATATAATTTATTGATTTTTTTACAGAGTGGAAGGAAGAGGGATAGAGAATTAGAAACATCAAAGAGAGAGAAACCTCAATCAGCTGCCTCCTGCACACCCCCTACTGGGGATGTGCCCACAACCAAGGTACATGCCCTTGACCAGAGTCGAACCCGGGACCCTTCAGTCTGAAGGCCGATGCTCTATCCACTGAGCCAAACCAGTTAGGGCGGCAGCTGCCATTTTGAAACGGCAAAGGTCAATCCCTCCCTTTTATCCTCTCACCGCCGCTCCAAATCCCCCGTTTTAACGTCCGTGTTTTAATAGCACGAAACACAAGTACAAAACATTGTACAAGTATACTTTTTACTCCACGGAGGTGGAATAATACCTTTGTGTTGTTGTTGTCATTGTGTGTGTGTTTTTTAATATATCTTCATAGATTTCAGAGAGGAAGGGAGAGGGAGGGAGGTCGAGAGAGAGAGAGAGAGAGAGAGAATCACCAGGTCGGCTGCCCCCTGCACACCTCCTACTGGGGATCGAGCCCCCAACCCGGGCCTGCTCCCTGGACTGTAATCGAACCCAGGACCCCTTCGTCCCCCAGGCCGATGCTCTACCCACTGACCAAAACCGGCCGGGGTGTGACTTTGTTTTATACGTGACAATTCAAGGAGGAGATGAAAGCCGGTTACAGAAAATCCACTGGTGATAGATTAGGGAGGGAAGGAGGGAGGCAAAGGTGGGGTGGAGTGGGGTGGGGAGTGGCGGGGCCGCGGGGGGGGGGGGGGGGGCGGGCGGAGGAAACCTCTGGGATTGGATAAAAAGTGAAATGATAGCCCTGGCTTGTAGGCTCAGTGGATCGAGCGTCAGCCTGGGGACTGAAGCTTCCCTGGTTTGATTCCGGTCAAGGGCATGTGCATGGGTGGAGGACTCGATCCCCAGTGGGGGACATGCAGGAGACGGCCAATCCACGATTCTCTCTCATCATTGATGTTTCTATCTCTCTTTCTCTCTCCCTTCCTCTCTGAAATCAATAAAAATATTTTTTTAAAAAAGTAAAATGATAGACACATACTTCTTTTTTTTTAAAGATGTATTTTTTGTTGATTTCAGAGAGGAAGGGAGAGGGAGGAAGAGAGATAGAAACATCATCCATGAGAGAGAATTATGGATTGGCCAGCTCCTGCATGCCCCCTAGTGGGGCTCGAGCCCGTGACCTGGGCAGGCATGAGCCCTTGACCGGAATCGAGATCTCCCTGCTCGCCTTGCCTTTTCAATGACAGCACCCACCCCAAACCCACCCCCTTACTGTCGTGGATGCTTTTCATGATCCCTGAGAGGAAGAAAATATCCCCTGTTGCTGAACCCTGGCTTTTCACACTGCAGATGACCCTCTTGGACAGATGCAGGAACTCTCTCCCTCCCAGTCCCAGAGAGGATGTTTTGACCCACCCTTGATCTCTTTCTTGGTTTGTTTTCTTTCAATGGTGGTAAACACAGACCTCCTTTGAACCTTTGATAAGCCTACAGTTTACATTCACACTCCTTTAGCTTGATTTTTAATACAACTCCCGGGGTCAGGATCAGGACTTTAGAGTCAGGATTGGTTCGCCCCATGAGAGGACTCAGTGTGTGTGTGTGTGTGTGGGGGGGGTGGGGGGTGGGGGTGGTGGTGGTGGTGGTGGTGGTGGGGTTGGGGGTGGTGGTGGTGGTGGTGGGGTTGGGGGTGGTGGTGGTGGTGCTGGTGCTGGTGCTGGTGCTGGTGAAAAGGACCACATACTGTACTAAACTTGAGAAGCTCAGGGGAGGCCATGCATGGTGGCCTTACAAGGCTAACGTCAGTTTGGGGTGGGTGATCCTGTCCTAGGCCGGCATCTTCCCTGACAGAGGTCCATCTTTACCTGGACTGAGCCTGTCTGTCGCTTTCTTTCTTTCTTGCATCCACAATCACACATCTTTGAAAAGTCAAGGGGATTTTCCATCTTTTCTGGAGCCCTGGAATCACAGGCACGGCTCTGTGAATATCACAAACCCCATCACGATGACCGAGTTCATGATTGACTATATGAGCTATCCTACACCCACCCACCTAGGTAAAAGAAGTCTGTGTCCATCATTTTACTTTGCATCCAATCCCAGAGGTTGGCCCACTTTGCTTTCTCCCACGTTCCTCAAATGTCACCAGTGGATTTCATGTAACCCGCTCCTCTTTGGATTGGAGTGTATAAAATAAGGCGGGGGGGGGGGGGGGGGCGACATTGCCATTCTTGGGAACATCCTCTCCAACCGTTCGCTGAGATAGTGCTTCCCGGCGTGCGTGCGACATTTGTGGACAGTTTGTCTGAAAGACACTCACAGAAATTCTGCACAGGTTGGAGGATTTCTTACGTTGTTGACAAATGCAACACACGCACACATGTGCGTGCACTTGGTTCACAGTTGCCGCCTGTGGGGCTCTTTCAGGTTTGTCCATTTTCCTTCCTCTTTCTCACGGGGGAGCAAGGAGGCAGCGAGTGAAATCACCAGTGAGTGTGTGTGTGATATGAGACTGACGATTTCCCGTGGAAAGCGGGTGAGCGGGCGGGTGGGTGGAGGGGGGGAGGGAGGAAAGGAGGGAGGGAGGACACATCCATCCATCCATCCATCCATCCATCCATGGATAGAAATTAAAAGTTCAACAAACAGTGATGGTGAGTAGTCACGTCCTAGGCCGCTACCTTCCCTGACAAAGGTCAATCTTTTTTTTTTTTTTTAATTTATTATTATTATTTTTTTAAAAATATATTTTATTGATTTTTTACAGACAGGAAGGGAGAGGGATAGAGAGTTAGAAACATCGATGAGAGAGAAACATCCATCAGCTGCCTCCTGCATACCCCCCACTGGGGATGTGCCTGCAACCAAGGTACATGCCCTTGACTGGAATCAAACCCGGGACCCTTGAGTCCGCAGGCTGACGCTCTATCCACTGAGCCAAACCGGCTAGGGCCTTTTGTTGTTGTTGTTGTTGTTGTTGTTGTTTAAAGAGAGAGTGAAAGGGAGAGGGAGGGGGCAGGGAGGGGGAGAGAGAGAGAGAGAGAGAGAGAGAGAATTGTTTTTCCACTTGTTTATTCATTCTTCCCTAGCTTTTAAAAAAAATATACAACAGTAGCAATGAGGGAATTTGTGGTCTCTACCCTGGGACCCTGGGCTGTGCCCTGAGGGCACTGGGAAAAGGAAAGTGACTAGTTACCGGGACATTCACTACTCCAAAGACATGTGATCCTAGACTCTAGGACTTAGAGGCATAGAAAGACAATAGGCTCAGATGCCAGTAAGTTCAAAGGTGATCTCTCTCAGGGGAGATACCGGGCCTAGGGCCTAGGGCCTGACTGCCCACTCACTATACACTGCTTTCTACTTTAACAAGTTTTCTTTTTTTTTTAAATTCAGGACATCCTGGGTGGTCACTTGAGGTGTCTGAGTTTGCAAGGCCAGGCCTTTCATTTTATCCTATTGCATTTCATTTCATTTTATTCACCGATGTGTCCCCCAATAAATTCAATTCCGAAAAAAAAATAATAACTGAAAGGAAACAGAGAAAATGATTCCTCCGTGGTTGCCCCGTGAATACTCGCCGCCTTTAGAGTCGTGACACCCCCCACCCCCCACCCCCCCACACCCCCCACCCGTTGAGGTTTTAAAGGTCCCGGGCCCGCAAAAAGTGTTCTGGGTACGTCCTCTCGGTCCTCTGTCAGGCCCCACCCCCAAAAAACTTTTCCAGTCCCCGCTCCGCTGCCAGGCCGTGTGTGTGTGTGTGTGTGTGTGTGTGTGTGTGTGTGCGTGCGCGCGCGCGCACACGCACGGGGCCTTCCTGGGCAAACCCCAGGTGGTGGAACCCCGCCCCGCCCCGCCGCCCCGCCGCCCGCCAGGGGCCCGGGCCGACACGGTCCCACTGGAGAGGTGGGCGCGGGGAGGGGATCGGCCACCCTTGCCCCCTGCCCCCCTCCTCCCCCCAAACACACACACAGCGGGCGGCGGGGCTCCCGCCCGGGCCGGGCCGGGCCCGGGCCCACGGCCCCGGAGCCGCCCCACTGACGTTCTCGCTGGTGTTCGCGCGCCACCTGGCGGCCGTTTTTTATAAGGTCTTTCCCTTGGTGCGGCGTGGCTGCCTGGCTAGGCCCTGGAATTCAGTTCATTCTGGAAACCTCTTGCTACTCGGGTGTCACTGTGTGTGAGTGTGAGTGTGTGTGAGTGTGTGTGTGTGTGTGTGTGTGTGTGTGTGTGTGTGGCGGGGGTGGGGGGGGAGGGGAGAGGGAGGGACCCCGAGAGAAACTCCCCTGTCTTCCTGTTTCTTAAAGGAAGGGCGCTAGTCAGACCCACTACAGATCCTTTGCGTTTTCTGGTCAATGGCCTGGCCTGGCCCGCATACCCCCATGTCCTGTCCTGCCAGACTTTCTTGCAGAAATACCTCCACCCGAAGAGTTCTTCACCTTTGTTTTAAAAAAGAGAAAGAGAAAGAGAAGAAGAAGAAAGAAAGAAAGAAAGAAAGAAAGAAAGAAAGAAAGAAGGAAAGAAAGAGACATCAACAAAGGAGCAAACGGACCCCAGGCCCTCCCCATCCCCTGCAAGCCCCCAGCCAACAAACAGAACTCCAGCTGCTCTCCTCCTACCGCATGCCCTTACCAGAGTCGCTCACTGTCTTAGAAATACGTTGGGGGCCCGCTCAGCGAATGACTCCTGTCCGTCCCCCCGTCCCCCCGACCCCCCCGCCCTCCTGCCTCTGCCACAATTCGGTGCCTGGAACCAAGCCGATCTTCTCCTTTCCTTCCTGAAGTGACTATGCCGCCACCGCAGCCGCTCAGGCGAGCCAGAGACAATATTCCAAAGTGGCCAGATGGCAAAAAAGACTCCAACTGGACATAAAGATGGAGGGGGCGGGGGTGGGGGGAGAGATGACGACGAGCGCACACGGGGACTCGTTTTTTGCACTTTAGACAGGAAGCCAGCTGAGAGGCAGAGGAATCTGTAGGAACGGGCCTCCCTCATCTCTCCTTTCGCCTCCCCGCCTACTAAGTGGCTTGCCCACAATCGCCCCTCTCTTTTCAACCCAGTCTGAAAAAGCGTGGATGCGGCTCTTCCACGGTCTCCTTAGGAGCGCTCCCCTTGTCACATCAGACACTTGAGGGAAAGAAAACGTTGCCCTCATGTCTCCCGGCCCCCCCCCCCCCCCCCCCCCGTGTGTCAGGTGAATTTTTCAGGGCCGCCTCCTCCACAAACCCTAAGAAGGTGGAGGTAAGATTTTGGCCTCGGTGACATTTTCCTCTCTGGCATCTTAGAACGCTACCAGTGACTTCCAAGTGTTTTCAAACACTTTTGCACCGTTTCCTACCATTTGTCAGTGTACTGACTGCACTTTAGCAGTGATTCCCAAGTTTTGCCACACGCTGTTCTGCACAGTTTGTGATGTTGATCAGTGATTTCAAAGTGCTTTCAAACACTTTCATATAGTTTCCAGCCTTTTTTAAAAATTTTTTTTAAAAATATATTTTATTGAATTTTTACAGAGAGGAAGGGAGAGAGATAGAGAGTTAGAAACATCGATGAGAGAGAAACATCAATCAACTGCCTCCTGCACATCTCCCACTGGGGATGTGCCGGCAACCCGGGTACATGCCCTTGACCGGAATCGAACCTGGGACCCTTGAGTCCTCAGGCCGACGCTCTATCCACTGAGCCAAACCGGTTTCGGCAAGTTTCCAGCCTTTTAGAAGTGAATCCCAAGTGGTGTCAAATACTGTTCTACAGTGTATCGCTCTTTAGCAGTGATTCCCAAGTGTTGTCAAACACTGCTCTACACTGATTCCTGATGTATTTTTTTTTTTAAAAATGTATTTCTTTGTTGATTTTAGAGAGGAAGGGAGAGGTAGAGAGACTGAAACATCCATGATGAGAGAGGAACATGGATCGGCTGCTTCTTGCACGCCCCCTTCTGGGGATTGAGCCTGCAACCCGAGCATGTGCCCTTGGCCAGAATGGAACCCGAGACCCTTCAGTCCGCAGGCTGATGCTCTATCCGCTGAGCCAAACCGGCTAGGGCTTGATGTGTTCTTTAAAATATATATTTTTTATTGATTTCAGAGAGGAAGGGAGAGGGAGAGATTGAAACATCCACGATAAGAGAGGATCATGGATCGGCTGCCTCCTACACACTCCGTACTGGGGATCGAGCCCGAATCCGGGTCATGTGCCCTTGACAGGAATCGAAACTGGGACCTTTTGGCTCTATCCACTGAGCCAAACCAGCTAGGTTAGTTTTTTTGTTTGTTTGTTTGTTTTTGAGAGCATGGGAAAAAAAAAGGGAGAGTGGATGGGAGGAGAGGAGGGGGGAGGATGAGGGAGGGAGAGAGAGAAGTTGTTTATTCATTCATCGGTAGCTTTTAAATATATATAAATAAAAATGCAAATGTTCGTTTGTTCAAAATCTGAAATCTCTGAAAGTTCTTCACCGATTGCTTTGAAATTTTGGCACCACATTGCATTCGAATACACGTGTGTTTCTATATACCTATATACCTACTATTATATAGATGTCACACCTGTGACAGGTAAAAAGTAGTTTGTGGAGTTTATTTCTCAGGGCTACCACATAGCTCAGCACTGGCATCCATAGCACATTGCACATGAGAGTGAGGAAAATTTACAAAGCCCATGGTCTGGCTGTAGGAGAGACAAAGCTACAGGTGGAATATCAAGGAAGAGATGCCATCACCTCAGTCCATTAAGATATATGTGAGGGTCTTACCTACAGATGATCCAAGTGCAAATACTTCCAGCATCACTTTGCAGTACAGAAGTCTCTGAGCCTCATCAAGAATTCCCCATTCCCCTGGCAAGAAGGCAATGGCCACATCCTCAAAGTTCATATCGTGTCATAATGGGGACAGTTCAGTCCATTGTCAGCTTCTCTCCTAGGATTTTACATTTATCATACACCCCAAGTTCAATATCCATCTGCTCCCTAGACTTCTGACTACAGAGAAGATATCAGGCCTTTGTTTCATCAAAGACACTCACTCCTTATATTCCTACTGATGCAGTGTCTTCCGATGACAACAAGGGCAAAGAGCATATAGATCCTACCTGCTCTCTAGTACAAAAATGTTGTACACACTACGCCTTTCAATACAGTGGGTGTCATGAACATAGGATATGGATTGATGTTGTCCATTATGAGAGTGTGAGTGATTTGACACTTTTCTCTCAGGCAATAACCCTGTTGTTCCCTAGAATCTCATCCCAATTCCCTGTAAATTTTGGCATCAGACTTTACCCTTTTGAAACCAAGCTTAGGTTGCTGAGACCATCAATTTGCACTTCCTGCAACACATAACTCTTTGAACAACACTTCTCTCACATAGCTTCATTCCCAGAGGCATAATGCCAAAGGTAACACAAATACGACATGACTTGGACCATTTTTCTTAATCATCTTCTTTTCCAATACTTTAATTCACCCCTTCAGTATTGTATTTCTCTCTTACCCTTCAACCTTCTCAACGCTAGCCATGATGCTACTGATATATGCTCTCTCATTCCTATTGATCACTGTAACTGCCCTCCAAAAAAAAAAAGCCACAACCTCTCCTATTGAGATCCACATCAAATCTCAGATATCCAGAGCCTACCTCTTCTGGTGCTGCACTTGATGTCCCTTCACCAGTCACAGCACTCAAGTCCCATCACCTATGGCCCTCTCTCCCAGGTCCAGTGTATCTCACATATGACCACTCATTCCCGTATGTAAACCAGTCAGACTACTGACCACAAAAAGGCTCTCAACACAATCCTGGTGTGTGATTCACAAGCAAAGATGCAACAGCTGCCGTCTCATCTTGTTTTAATTTCTCTTTGCTCTCCAATTAAACAGAAAAAAAAGTTTTTAAAAAGATGATCTACAAGTCTACCCTGGTCACTGCATTTCCAACTTTAAAGACATTTTCAACCTGAACTTCTCCTCAGAGTTCCAGATGCTTATGAAGTGCTCTCTGAAATATCGCACACCAAAACAGATAAAAAATAACAATTTTGTATTCCCAATGAACATTACACTTCTACTCTGAATATCTGCATCTCAGTTGACAGTGCTTCCATACATGCAGCTGCCAAATTCAAACTTTCAAGTCATTCCTGGCTCTTACCTCTCTCTCAGACTCAAAATTAGAAAATCCAGTTGACCGCACATAAAACACCAATCCAGAAAACAAAAGCTTATTTCACCCCCACAGTCACCATCATGGGTCACTTACCATCATGCTCACCACAGCAACCTCCAGTCTAGACTTTCTACCACCTCCATCACAGCAATATGGTTGGTTATGCTTCAGCCACAGGAAGTCTAATTAGTCCTGGTTCAGATCACCTGCCTCTGCTGCTCCAAATCTGCCATTACTCCCATCACCTGCAGACCAGACTCCAAAGGTTTCATAAGCTCCTCTAGACCTCATTCCTGTTCAATTGTCACCAGTTCCTATTTTAAAAAATGGACACAAGCCCCAGCTTGTTTGGCTCAGTGGATAGAGCACCAGCCTGTGGATGCCGGTTGGTACCTGAATGAGCTCAGTCTTCACTCTAAGCCTTTGCACATAAAGGAACCTATGACTGGAAGGTCTACTCACATCTTATTCCATTGTTTGCCAAAAACAGGTGTCATTTCAGACAACCTTAGACATGTACTTAGAATTCTGGGCTTGGTGTCTCACCAAGGTCCCCAGATATAAGGGCTAGGACAGAGGCAAGACAATCTCAGGATACCACTATCACAGAAATTGTAAGAGTGTGAGGCCCTGATATGAGTTCCACAAAACAAAACCCTTAAACCACTCTGCATTTGCAGGAATCTGTGTTCAGAGAAAGATCTGTTGAGACTCTGGCCACCAACCCCAGGATCCATGGGCTCAGACTGCTCAGTACCGTTTCCCAGTCAATAGGCCCATGTGTCCTGGAGATGACCACATTCCTTCAAGACTCAGTCCTCAGTGCACAATCTTTCCAGTTACCTTATCTTTTATAGGACTTTTGCCACCTGTCCCCAGCTGCTATCATCTCTCTTCTAGTCTGTTCCTCTTCTGAGCTGCTTTGGGAAAAGTTTACAGAACTACCTCACACAATGTCCCTCTTTTCGTCAGGACCTTTCATGTCCCCAGATTCCTGAGAATGAAAGTAAAACTCCTTGTGCAAAACTCTGCCTCATCTTCTTTGTTGCCTATATACACAAAACAAGTCCTACATTTCCCAAATCCTCCTAGTTCAGTCACACCATCATGTCCTCACATGGAGGTATTGTAACCTGTTAACCTCTTTCCCCATCACACCTTTTGCTACACATGAACTCACTGTTCCTGGCAGTGGGACCGGGACTGCAGGACCCCAGAGGTGCCCACACACCAGGCTGGAGGGTTAACTCAACAAGGCATCGTTGAACTCTGTAAGCAGAGAGGTGTCCAGGAGTCACAAAAGCCCAAATTCTGGTGTGTTGGGGCTCAGCAAACCTCAGACACACCCCTTCATAGGGGGATACTGCCTCTGATGCCTTGTCCTTCTGGAGACCTGGCGCTGGGAAGCCTCACTCTCTGTGAACAGACCAAAGAGGTCAATATGACCACCAGGTAGATGCAGGAACTCCCACCCTCAACCATGTACACCTGGATAATATGCCTCTCCTGGGTTTTCATTGGCTAAACCCAGCTATCATTAGGGGCATAGCCCTTTGGGTAATATACCTTTCCAGGCCTCCCAGGTGTAAATAGGATCCCAGTCACTCACTGACCATTGAGAATATAGGTGTTTGGAAGCCAGAATGTTGCTGGGAAATGACAACATTAGGATCAGGTGGCTAGTGGTAGTTTCTGGGGTTTGTTGTCTCCAACTGATTTTTTTTGTTAATTTGTTTTTTGAGAGATAGGATGGGACAGGGAAAATAGAAACATGGATCAGCTGCCTCCTGTCAATCCCTCACCCTCCCACTGGGAATCCAGCCAGATTCCTGAGAACAGTGCCTATTTCAGAGGCACTAGACTGTGCCTCATGAATAATTTCACCAGAAACCTTTCCGTGCATGGGAAGATTCTAAATCCTCTGGGCTATACCAGCTCTCAGATTTTTTATTTTTAATAAAAAATATGACATTTTTAAGAGACAAATCAGGCTATGAGAGAATATATACAGTACAATTTCATTTGTTTAAAAACAACATTTGAAATGCTACAAAGAACAAAAGGTTAACCCTTCATACAATGTTAGAATGTTTGTATTCAGTACACATTGTGGAACTATGGAGCTAATAGCTACCGAATGTTTACTGCATGTGCCAGACCTGGAATTCAGTGCTTTACATGCATTATTATGTCATTTAGTCCTTTCTGCAAACTGAGATTTTATGAAGAGCAAATTGAGGCTCAGAGGCTTTATGTAAACTGCCTGATAGTAGAGTTAAATAAAGGCAGGGCTGGAAGGCAACCCCAAGTGTTTCTAATAACAGAGATCTGACTTAAAATGTTAGACTCTGCTGCCTCCAGGAGAGTAGAATTGTTAAAGCACACCCATTAGGACCAGCTAGATCAGTGGTTCTCAACCTTCCTAATGCTGTGACCCTTTAATACAGTTCCTCATGTTGTGGTGACCCCCAACCATAAAATAATTTTCGTTGCTACTTCATAAATGTAATTTTGCTACTGTTATTAATCGTCATGTAAATATCTGATATGCAGGATGTATTTTCATTGTTACAAATTGAATATAATTAAAGCATAGTGATTCATCACACGAACAATATGTAATTACACATGTGTTTTCCGATGGTCTTCAGCAACCCCTGTGAAAGGATTATGTCGTTCAAGCCCCAATATAGTCATGACCCACAGGTTGAGAAACGCTGGGCTAGATGTTATGGTGAGTAACAAACATTCCCAAAGCTTCAGTGGCTTATACTAAGGAAGGTCTCTTTCTTCTTTTTTTTAAAAATAATTTTGTTATTGCTTAAATTATTACTAAGAGTATTACATATGTCTCCGTTTTTTGCCCATTTCCTTGACAATGCCCTGGCCTCCCCTACATCCCAGTGTCTTATGTCCATTGGTTATGCTTATATGCATGCATACAAGTCCTTTGGTTGATCTATTACCCCCCCTTCTGCCCCCCCACCCTCCCTGGCCTTCCTACTGTAGTTTAACAGTCTGTTCGAGGCAACTCTGCCTCTGTATCTATTATTGTTCAAAAGTTTATAATGGACTCTATTATCCATGAATGAGTGAGATCATGTGGTATTTTTCCTTCATTGACTGGCTTATTTCACTTAGCATAATGCTCTTCAGTTCCATCCATGCTGTTGCAAAAGGTAAGAGTTCCTTCTTTTTTACAGCAGCATAGTATTCCATCGTGCAGATGTACCAGAGGTTTCTAATCCATTCATCTACTGATGGGCACTTAGGCTGTTTCCAGATCTTAGCTATGGTGAATTGTGCTGCTATGAACATATGGGTGCATATATCCTTTCTGGTTGGTGTTTCTGGTTTCTTGGGATATATTCCTAGAAGTGGGATCACAGGGTCAAATGGGAGTTCCATTTCCAGTTTTTTGAGAAAACTCCATACTGTCTTCCATAGTGGCTGCACCAGTCTGCATTCCCACCAGAAGTGCACAAGTGTTCCTTTTTCTCCACATCCTCTCCAGCACTTGTCATTTGTTGATTTGCTGATGATAGCCATTCTGACAGGTGTGAGATGGTACATCATTGTTGTTTTGATTTGCATCTCTCGGACGATTAGTGACTTTGAGCATGTTTTCATATGTCTCTTGGCTTTCTGAATGTCCTCTTTTAAAAGGTGTCTATTTAGGTCTTTTGCCCATTTTTTGATTGGATTGTTTATCTTCCTTTTGTTAAGTTGTATGAGTTCCCTATAAATGTTGGAGAATAGGTACTTATCAGATATAATGTTGGCAAATATATTCTCCCATGTAGTGGGCTTTCTTGTTGTTTTGTTGATGGTTTCTTTAGCTGTGCAGAAAATTTTTATTTTGATGTAGTCCCATTTGTTTATTTTCTCTTTAGTTTCCAATGCCCTAGGATCAGTATCGGTGAAGAAATTGCTTCAGCATATGTCTGAGATTTTGTTGCCTTTGGATTCTTCTAGTATTTTTAAGGTTTCCCATTGTATATTTAAGCCCTATATCCATTTTGAGTTTATTTTTGTGTATGGTGTAAGTTGGTGGTCTAGTTTCATTTTCTTGCATGTATCTGTCCAATTTTCCCAACACCATTTATTGTAGAGACTATCTTGACTCCATTGTATGTTCTTGCCTCCTTTGTCAAATATTAATTGAGGGCATTGGTTGGGGATGATTTCTGGGCTCTCTATTCTATTCCATTGATCTATATGTCTGTTCTTGTGCCAGTACCAGGCAGTTTTGAGAACAGTGGCTTTGTAATCTGGCATTGAGATCCCACCTACTTTGTTCTTTCTCAGGATCGCTGCAGCTATTTGGGGTCGTTTTTTCTTCAAGATGAATTTTTGAAGAGTTGGTTCTAGGTCTGTGAAATATGCCCTTGGTATTTTAATGAGAAGTGCGTTGAATTTATAGATTGCTTTGGCAGTATAGACAACTTAATGATGTTGATTCTACCAATCATTTCAGCAGCGCTTGGCGGTGTGGGACTGATGAGCAGAAGAATTCCTGCTGGATGGTGATGGCTCCCCTTGGAGCATCCAGGAGAGCGCCTGGTTCCAGGCCGACGGGCGAGTGCGCCCCCTCTCCCGAGCCCAAGCTCGCCTCAGGGACCAGAGACACTGGCGGGACCGACGTGGGCTCGGGCTCGGGTTGGGGCTCCAGCACCGAGTTGACTCTATGCAGGGCACAGCCTTCAGCCATGACCAGCACTGAGGTGAGCGTGTCTGCGGCCCAGGGCACGGGGGGGCCTTGCAGGCTGGGCGCCATCCCATCTTCAGGGCCCGCGGGCTTCTCAATACCGCAGCGCTAGGCGGGCCGGGGTCCTCCCGAGGCCGGTTCACACTGGGGTGCAGCATGGGAGCTGGGACTGAGGAGGCGGCTGCCTAACATCCCAGTGGCGTTGCGGGCGGTGCTTCTGGAGAATGGCAGAGGGCGAGTGTCACTCACTGTCTGCAACTGGGGGGGCCGGCTTGGTGAAGCGTCTGGCGCCCACACCTGTCAGGTGCGGGGGGCAAGTCCAACTAATCAGCAGCCTAGCCAGGTTCCAGCCAGGTACTCCAGTGGCCTCTATGTCCAATGACCGGGTCTTCTCGAGATCTCTCCCCTGAAAGCTTGCTTGGTGAACTCGGTCGCCGACCAAGACAACAAGTTTAGGGCTGAGAAGCTTGGCAGAGTAGACCGAGGTTTCTTTTATCGCCCTAGACTGTGGTGGGAGGAGCCAAACCAGCCGCCTGCCTGCTCCACCAATCAGCCGCCCCCAGGAGTGAAAGCATCAACTGTTGGGCGTCAAGTTTCAGGTGCGGGCGAACATGCCCTAAGCTAGGCCCCGCAAGGCATGCCCCTTTAGGTGGCATTCACCCAAAGGACCGAAAGGAAAGGTTCTGCTGAACGTGGCTGCGCCTGGCATTCATTCCTCGAAGGGAATGGGCCAGGTGAGGGTGGGGTGTGGATGTGGGTGGGTGCGGACGGGGGTAGACCGAAGACGCAGACACACCGAATGAAGCTGGCCTTGGAGGTCATGGGAGGCAGAGGCTGAAGTTGATGTGTATAAACTGTGTATGGTTTTGTATATTAGCGAGCCCCTTGCTTGTCCTTCCCCGCTCAGGTCAAGTCCAGGCAGCGGGCTCTGGCTGCAGGAGGGCGGCTTGCATTGGCGCTTCTCGACCAGCACAGGGCGGGACGGCCCCGCCTGAGCTGGGTCACCTGGTTGACAACCGCCCCGCCACGCTCCCTCCCTGCATGGCTGGTCAAGCCCCCACCTAGAGACCAAGTCCGGGCCAGGCCACGTGGGCTTGCCTAAGCTTCTGTGCATTGAAAGGCTGGATTGATGTCATTTCTAAGGAGGGTTTTTTTTTTTTAAAGAGTTTATTTTTTTAAAGAAGGATTTTATAAGGAGGGTTATTTTTAAGATTTTTGTTTGTTTTTTTTTTTTTTCAACTCCCTCATCGGACACAGCACCCCGCCAGCTCCCCCTCGGTAAGCAGTGCAAGACGACGTCCTGGCCTAGCTCCATGCATGCACGGACTTGCCGGTGCTTTACCTGGTGGTGACCATTGATCCACAATTCTGCAAAGCAGCCTGCCTCAAAAGAGCATCTGTCTTTATTCATTGTTTTCAGTTGTGTGGTAAACTCACAACAGCTATCAGAATCCCTTCTCCTGGTCCTCAGCCCCGTAAGGAGGGATTGCATCCCATTCATTCCTAAAACAGGCATTTCCAGGCCTTGGGAGCAGGCCCCAGAGCGCGCCGCCAGGGGCGGCGCACACAAGGACCTGGACTGGGGCTGGGGGACGGGGAAAGAGTTTGGAGCGGTGAGGTGGGGAAGGCTCCCACAGGTTGAAGCTCAGGTTGGAGTAGGGCCCAGGCACGTGTCTCTCTGGACTAGGCGTCAGGGCTCGAGGCCATGGCCCTCGGATGGGGCCGTGCGGGAGTGGGGGGCTGTCTGACCAGGTTCCAGTGAGCCAGCCTGAAGGGGAGCATCAAGGGAGGTTGGAACTAGGCCAACACCTCCTCGTCCTGTTGGGGGGCCTCTATTGGGAGGGCGATGTGTGCGGTTGACATGCAGAAGAATTCCTGCTGGATGGTGACGGCTCCCACGGGAGCATCATCCAGGAGAGTGCCGGGTTCCAGGCCGACCGGCGAGTGCGCCCCCTCTCCCAAGCCCAAGCCTGCCTCAGGGACCAGAGACACTGGCGGGACCGACCTGGGCCTGGGCTCGGGTTTGGGCGCCAGCACCGTGTTGGCGCTAGGCAGGGTACAGCCTTCAGCCATGACCAGCACTGAGGTGAGCGCGTCTGGGGCCCAGGGCACCGGGGGGCCTTGCAGGCAGGGCGCCATCTCGTCTTCAGGGCCTGCAGGCTCCTCAATTCGGCAGCGCTTGGCGGGCCGTGGTCCTCCGGTGGTCGGTTCACACTGGGGCGCAGCATGGGAGCTGGGGCTGAGGAGTCGGCTGCCTAACATCCCAGTGGCGCTGCGGAGTGCTTCTGGAGAATGACAGAGGGCGAGTGTCACTCAGTGTCTGCAACTAGGGGGAGGGGGAGTGGACTTGTTGAAGCGTCTGGCGCCTACAGCCATGGGGCGCGTGGGGCAATTCCACTTGATCAGCGGCCTAGCCAGGTTCTAGCCAGGTACTCCAGCGGCCTCTATGTCTGGGGACCGGGTCTTCTCGAGATCTCTCCCCTGAAAGCTTGCTTGGTCAACACGGTCGACGACCGAGACAACAAGCCTAAGGCTGAGAATCTCGGCAGAGTAGACCCTGCTTTCATTTATAGCTTCCTTGTGCTTTTCCCATCGCATTTTCTGGACTCGGAGGATTCACCCCCTTCTCGCGAGGGCAACATTGAACACTGGGAAGACGCATCATGTCTTGTTGGGGGGGGGTATTTTACTTATTTTATTTTCTGTATTATGCCGTATGAAATGATTTATTAAATTCTGCTGCATATACTTTTTATCCCATACTAATAAAATTCTGCACAATATGTCGTGCTTGTGATTGGGTTTCATTTCTGATCATGTCAGATCATGTTTGGCATCATGGTTGTGCCACAAAGCTCAGGTCCCTGAGAGGAGAGTGGAGTCTGATGTTCCTTGAAATGAAAGTAGTTTGGGCTCCACCTCTAGGTCCCTGCCTAATTCCTCTCTCACAGTCAAGGTCATCCCCACCCTCAGGGGCACTAAAAGCCCTTAGGAATTCACCCTCCAGAGGTGCCTCTCCCTTGTGGTCCTTCGGCAGCCTCAGTGCCCCTCCCAGAACCCCTCAGTCCATGCCCACCCCAACCCCATCTGAGGATCCCTCCCTGACCTTGACGACTTCAGAACATGTCCAGAATCCTACCCCTGCCCCCACTATGCGGTGAGAATGAGAGCTCTCCACAGCTTCTAGAAGAAGGGTGCCAAGGGCTGATAGGAGTGATGAATTTACTCATAGGCCAGCCGTGTCTCCACATTCCTCAGTTCATGTAAGAAAGAAACCAGATGACAGCCAACATTGTGGAAAGTCACCTGGACTAGACGAATGCCTTAGTAGACACAATGACATGCACACAACAGTGTGACACTGGGATGCCCTTCAGGAGTGTTTTGAACCTCAGAAGGAAGAACATGACGCACCCTAGAGAGAAACCATGTGAACGTCACCTATGAGGGAAAGGCTTTCTGCAACTATCTGGGCTTAGAAACCACAATGAAATGCACAAGGGAGAGAAGTTTTATGAATGCGGTGAGTGTGGGAAAGCCTTCCGTCAGAGTTCTTTCCTTAGACAGCATGAGACCAGCCACACAGTAGAGTAACAACATGAATGTCCCCTATATGACAGAGCTCTCAATCAAAGATCTTACCACAGAAAATCACGATTGAGTCCATCCAGGCAAGCAATGCTATGAATGTCACTATTCAAAGCTCTTGCCTGAACCAGCACCGGAGAATGCACACGGGGCAGAAACCACATGTATGTCCCATGTGTGGGAAGGCTTTCCGTCAAAAGTCTGAGCTGACGACACGTTCCCACATAACACACACCAGAGACAGCCCATGTGAATGCGGGTCAGTGTGGGAACGCATTCAGTCAACATGCGAATCTCGTCAGACACCAGAGTCCCTACACGGGAGAAGAGCCCTAGGCATGTCACTTATGTGGAAAATCCTCCAGACATGGTCCTTCACTGAGAAAACATGACGGAGCTCAACAAAGGAGAGGGAATCGAGAAAGACCAACACTGTTTACACATTATTCACTCGAATGAAATGATGCAGGGTTAAATCAGGTGAAACCTTTCATTCATCAAACAACACTGGTCATGTACGTGACCATTCACAGAGTAGAAACCACTGTGTCTGAAAGGCGAGGCATTCGCTGATCTCTTACTCCTTACTCAATCTAAAATATCCCACACCAAGGATACAGCAATCACAAATGGAAACACACATACATAGTTGTTTTTATATTAGAAAATATGAGGGCATGTTTGCTGTGTGTGTGTGTGTATCTGCCTGTGTGAACAGTTGTAAAGAGCCCTTGAACACACAGCTGAGAAAGTAATGAAATGTCTGTGGAAATGAAAGTTGTTTATAGAACTGTGAGATCCATTGCGGCAAGCTAGGGTGATCTGGCAACTTTGAATGTAGAATTTTGTAAGAAATTCATCTTTCAGGTCAGCAATGCTTGCCCATATTTGAACAATATAATCTGTTGCGAAAGAAGCAAAGTGTTGGTGTGTTAGTTTTCCTTATGCAGTTTTGAACACATACATTCAGGTTCACACAGCCCTTTCCCCTATGGCTGCTTGGAAACATGGTAGCAACCTCCGTCTATGTTCTCTTCAACACGATCTGCTAAAGACACAGCCAAGATCTTCTGCCTCAGGTGCTAGGTGCCTCTGCATGGCACGACCCTGCTCAGGAAAGTTCATTCGGGCATATCAAGGGCTCTCACGGAAAAATCTTGGTGGGACATCATTCTCTGTCTCTGCTAAGTGGGGCCAGGAGACAGAGTTCTAAACACTTTTTTTTTTTTTTTGGTTCTTTACACACCCTGTTTTTCTCTTAGACATCATGGAGCAGGGGGCCTCCAGTCCCAATCTACAAACCAAGGAGTCGGTTGGGTTATCCCTTGTGGATGTCAGGGCCGTCAACTGTCGTGGAGACCAACGTGCTCCCAGGAAGCCGAAATGATGTCCAGTTAGGGGAGAAGTCACCCTGACACGGGAAGAGGCAGTTCCGATGGCGAGCTGAATCTAGCAAGGAGATCTCACAGTGTGGTTTCCTTTGGCATTCCATCACGCAGGTGATCGTCTCTCACATGGATTCTCATAAAAGCCCCCTGGGGAACAGCACACTACCGAGTCCTCTTGAGAGCAGGGCCACGGCTGTCTGGCCACTTATGTCTGCCAGGCCCTAGGACAGGCGCGGGCAGCTGCTGGGTCAAAGGACTAATCAATGATGGCGCCTCCCCGAGGGCCCCGTCCGCCCCCCCCCCACCACACACCTACGCACCAGCGCACGGAAAACCACACAGGCACTCACGCACAAACTCTGAGGATATGGAGGCTTTGGCAGCGGCACTCAGGGCCGCGCCCTCGGAGGCAACCGGCATACAGGCAGGCGCACTAGCCGCCATTCAAAGCAACAGATCGCGGCGGAGGAGTTGGACGCCCAGCTGGACACTTACAACACGATGAGGGGCACCAAAATGTTGGACACCCTGAAAAACGCTTACAACCTGATGAGAGGCACTGAGCGATTGGACACCCAGAAGGACCCTGAAAACTCAATGTGGCGCACTGAGCAGTTGGACGCCTAGCTGGAAAATTACAAAGCGATGAGGGGCACCCAGCAGTTGGACACGCAAAAGGGCGCTTACAACTCTATGAGGGACACCAAAGGGATGGACGCCCACCTGGGCGCTTAAAATGCCATGAGGGACACCAAAAAGTTGGACGCCCAGAAGGACGCTTACAGCTCCATGAGGGACAGCGAGGAGTTGGACTCCCAGCTGGACACTGACAGCGCGATGAGGGACACCGAGGACTTGGACGCCCTACTGGACAATTACAACGCGATGGGGGACACCGAGGACTTGGACGGACAGATGGACGCCGAGGACTTGGACGCCCTGCTGGACGATGATGATGCGATGATGGACACCAGCTAAAGCACCAGCAAGCCAGTGTGTGCGAGGATGGCCGGGGACCTGGGGCCAATGATGGAGTTGTTTCTTCTGTTTGGAAATCGGATTTAAAACTCCTGGAAAGATTTTTCGTTAACTTGTATTTTATTCAATAACTCTGAAAAAGACCTGTTTTGTGCCGAGTCATTTTCGGGATTCATTTTACCGGTTGCTGTTTCCACCTTGACCATAATCACCCGAAAAGCTGTGGGATAAACAAACAAACAAACAAACAAAGTAACTCGTTCCCTCCGATAAAACAACAACAAAATACCCTCCTCAGAAAAAAAAGGTTGATCCCGCCTTTCCAATTTCTGAGGCTTTGGCAAGGCCAGGTGGCCAGGCCTGGACTTGGTCTCTGGGAGGGGACCTGACCATCCATCCACAGAGTGAGCGGGGTGGGGGGACGGCTGGGCGTGGGGGTAGGGGGCGGGGGGGTGGGCGTGGGCGGGGTGTCGATCATATGGACAGGCCAGGACGTCATCTTTGGCTGTGGATTACAGAATTTGGGTGGACTGGGGCAGGGGCCGAAGAGCCCGCCCCGCCCTCTGCTGGTTGAGAAGCGTCAATGCAAGCCCCCCTCCTGCAAACGCCTGTGGGGAAAGCACAGACAGGTGACTGGACTTCCCCATTTCTGGCTCGACCCGAGGCGGGAAGGACGTGCAGGGGGCGTTGTCTTTGAGAAGGCAGGGACTGAAGGGTGTTCATGGATGGCGACGGACCGTTCAAAGCAAGGAGTGTCCGTGCGTGACTGCGGATGTACACGCACAGACGCACACACAAACTCCCACACCCACACCCACACCCACACACCTATCCCTCCCGCCTCCAATCCCCCCTCCCCCCGCGTCCCCCGACACACACACACACACACACACACACACACACACACACACGGGAGCACAAGATCCCGCTAACAAGATATCTGCCGAGTGAGGCACGCCTAGGAGATTTTCCGAGGCTTTGTTTCCTTTTGGCCCGTCCTGGGTCCACGGGAGCCTGTCTAAGTATGTATTGTCCCCTCTTCCACCGAGAAAAAACGGCGATGCTCTCCCACAAGGCGTGGAGACAGAGCCCTGCAGGCCTCCTTGGGCACCTGCCCTGTCTCCCAGGTCCTCCCCCAAGCCCCGGGAATCGCTTGGGCGGGCCAGTGGCGCCCTCTCCTGGTCCTGCAGCGCCAATGCAAGCCTCCTCTCCTCAACTTGAGGCCCAACCGGTGACGTCGGTCCTGGGGGCGGCTGATTGGTCGAGCGGGCAGCGGATTTGGCTCCTCCCACCAGCTCTGGGGCTATAAAAGAACGCAGGGCCTTCTTTGCAGAGCTTCTCAGCCCCAGTCGTGGTCGTCGTCCTCGTTCTCCAAGGGAGCTTTCAGGAGAGAGGTCTCGCCAAGACCCGGTCGGTCCCGGGACATAGAAGCCGCGAGAGCACCTGGCTAGAGCCTGGCTGGGCTGCTGATCCACTGAACGCTGTCTCGGTGTCATTACTTCTTCACCGACTCGTCCACACCCTTGGGAACCCCTGGGCCTGGACCCCAACCTCTGGGACAGCCCCGGCGCCGCTCGAGAAGTGAAGGACCCGCGTGCCTCCGCACGGGCTCGATCCGAGGCTGATTCGGGGCCCGCCATGGCCGACAAAATCCACATGTCACTGGACGACATCATTCGGCTGGACCGGAGCCAGCGGGACGGCCAAGGCGGGTACCGCGGCTGTGGCGGGGGCGGGGGCGGGGGCAGGGACCGAGGCTGAGGCCGGGCCGGCTCCCAGGGAGGACACGGCCACGGCCACGGCCTTGGCGGGGGCAGGGACCTTGGCCGGGACCGAGGCAGGGCCGGCTCCCAGGGAGGCCTCCGCGGTGGCGGAACGCAGGCCGCCACCCCCGACAGCTGGGGCGGCGGGCCGTTCCGGAACAGGGCGGCCCTCGGCCGAGGCAGGAACCGGCCGGCGCCCTACAGCAGGCCGAGACAGCTTCCCGACCAGTCGCAACACGACCGCTTCCGCAGGGCCTTCGGCAGGGGCGCCGGCCTGATGACCGGGGGGAAGCTGCTGCTGTCCAACCTGGACTTCGGAGTGTCCGACGCGGACATCCAGCAGCTGTTTGCGGAGTTCGGGCCTCTGAAGCAGGCCGCTGTCCATTACGACCGCTCTGGCTGCAGCCTGGGAACAGCCCACGTGCACTTTGAGCGCAAGGCAGACGCCCTGGAAGCCAGGAAGCAGTACAACGGCGTCCCTTTGGATGGCCGCCCCCTCCACATCCAGATCCTCACCTCGAAGATAGTCACGCAGCCCAGGCCGGTACCGAGTGTCAACAGAGGCTGGGTGGCTACAAACCGAGGATCTGAAGGCTTCGGCGGCGGCGGCGGCGGCGGCGGCGGCGGCGGCACTCAGGGCCGCTCCCGCGGAGGCAACCTGCGTACAGGCAGGCGCACTGGCCGCCATTCAGAGCCACAGATCTCGGCGGAGGAGTTGGACTCCCAGCTGGACGCTTACAACTCGATGAGGGGCCCCAAGCGGTTGGACGCCAAGCAGGACGCTTACAGCGCGATGAGGGGCACCCAGCAGCTGGACGCCCAAAAGGGCGCTTACAACTCGATGAGGGACACCAAAAGGATGGACGCCCACCTGGGCGCTTACCATGCCATGAGGGACACCAAAAAGTTGGATGCCCAGAATGACGCTTACAGCTCCATGAGGCACACCGAGGAGTTGGACTCCCAGCTGGACGCTGACAGCGCGATGAAGGACGCCGAGGACTTGGACGCCCTGCTGGACGATGACGATGATGGACACCAGCTAAAGCACCAGCAAGCCAGTGTGTGCGAGGATGGCCGGGGACCTGGGGCCAATGATGGAGTTGTTTCTTCTGTTTGGAAATCGGATTTAAAACTCCTGGAAAGATTTTTTGTTAACTTGTATTTTATTCAATAACTCTGAAAAAGACCTGTTTTGTGCCGAGTCATTTTCGGGATTCATTTTACCGGTTGCTGTTTTCACCTTGACTATAATCACCCGAAAAGCTGTGGGATAAACAAACACACACACACACACACACACACGAGAGCACAGGGTCCTGCTAACAGGATATCTGCCGAGTTAGGCATGCCTAGGAGATTTTCCGTTGCTTTGTTTCCTTTTGGCCCGTCCTGGACCCACGGGAGCTTGTCTAAGTATGTATGGTCCCCTCTTCCACCGAGAAAAAATGGCGCTGTGCTTGTTGAGACTGGGACGCTTGCATCCCTCTCTGAGCCCTTGGCTTACTCGCCAGAAACCACCTAGGCAGGGTTGAACTTCACTTCCCAACAAACCCTGCGGCTTCCTATCGCGAGAGGCTTGAGGAGAACGTTTCTGCACTCTTCTGGAGTGGAGGGTCCCAGCAGAGGCGGGACACCTCCCAGCACCTTGTCAAGTGCGCGGGGCATCCTGGGATATGTAGTCTGGCTGGGACCAGATCGCCCCCTGAAATGAATGGGGTCGTGGCTGATAATGAACTACAGCTCCTCTGGCTGGGAGCGTTGGTGGCGGCGCCGGTGAAGAACAGCGCTCTGGGAAGGGACGAAGTTTTGTGCCACCGCGGAGGTAGTGGTCTAGGCGGGCGCTTCCTCCACGTGCTCGCTCCTCTTCCCTGCGCCGGCCATGCGCCTGCTCTTTGCGGTGGGCGTGGTGTTCGCTGGCTGCTGCAGTAACGTGATCTTCCTGGAGCTCCTGGTCAGGTGAGTGCCCCCCTCGGTTCCCGGGGCTGCACCGAGAAAGCCGGAGGGGCGTCCGCACGCGTCACCCCCACGCGCCGCGGGGTCGGCTCTGCGCGCCTGGAACCCTGAAAGTCCACTCCTTCATTCTGCGCTCCGCCAGGTGTCCCACCAAATAGTTTCACAGCATCACTCGCAGAAACACTCGGGGTGTTGCTGGCATCACCCCCTTTTCACACACCGGGGGATTTAATCCGGGGGGATTTCTCACGTGACTGGCCTCAGGTTGGCAGGAACTTGTGGCAGACGCCAAGGTTCCTCTAGCTTTCTTCTCGGGTAATAATGCCATGTTTGGCTAAAGCAAAGCTTTTCGACTTATAATGCAGTCTGGTTTTGCACATGCTGCAAAGAAAGTGTCATGTGTATTAAAGTGCCTCCAAAGCATTTGATTGCTACCCTTACAGATCAGATGGCCATGAGGACTTTGCTCAAACATTACCTCTCAGTGATGTAGGTGAATCAGTTCTTATTTATGTATATAGTCCCTCTGATTGACCTAAGTGAGCATTTCCAGCTTTAAGATATTAGTCTTTAAATTGGGAGGCATGTATTTTGAGACCTAACTTTCTGAATTAAGATTGGGGTAGTGGATAAAAACAGCTGTGGTACATTTATACAGTGGAATGCTACTTGGCTGTAAAAAAGAAGGAAATCTGACCTTTTGCAACAGCATGGATGGACCTGGGGAGTATCATGCTGAGTCAAATGAGCCAGTCAGAGAAAGACAAATACCATAAGATCTCAGGTATATGTGGAATATAATCAACACAATCATTTGACAAACAAAATAGAAAGAAGCATAGGTACATAACAGATTGACAGCTGTCAGAGGGGAGGAGAGTTGAGGACTGGGTGAAAAAAGGTGAATGTATTAAGAAAAAAAAATATATATATGACACATAGAAAGGAACAACAGCATGGTGTTAGCCAGGTGGAAAGGAGGAGTTGGGAGGTAGAAGTGGGCAAAGAAGAGGTAAGTGGGAACAGAAATATACTTGACTTTGGGTGGTAAGCGCTGGATGCAGGTGATGTTTTTATTGAGTTGTACACATGCAACCTGTATGGTTTTATTAACCAGTGTCACCCCAATAAATTCACTTAAAAGAGAAAAAAAGAATGGGGGTGACAAATGGAAGCTTCTAGTGGTGAGCAGGAGGTACTACACATAGATGTCAAATTTTAATGTTGCACACCTGATACTTATGCAATGTTAGCTAAACGGAAGGAAGGAAGGAAGGGAGGGAGGAAGGAAGGAAGGAGAAAAGAAAAGAGAAGAAAAGAATATAAGAAAAGAATGGCTTCACCAAAGGGAAACTAGGATGGCATGCAAATAATGTTGAGTAATAATGTACAACATTCAATAGGTACAAACTGTTACAGAGAAAGCACCAGGTGTCCTGAAAAAGGCTCAGGACTGAAAAATCTCGAAATTATGAACTTCATTCTTGGCTCTGTCATACCCAGATTGGGTGACCTTTTCAAATCATTTCGCTTCTCTGGACCTCCTCCTCCTGCTGTAAAATGCTATTTATGGCGCTATCTACCATCATGTTTCTGAGTCTACACGTTATCTCCATTGACCCTCAGGACAATCTGTGTCCAGTATAGGTCAAGAATTATAATGTCTGTTTTACTGAAAATGGAACAGTTCCCAAGAAGTTAGATCATCTTTTACTTCTTGTAAGTGGCAGAGACAAAACTGGAATCCAGGGTATCTAAACTCCTAGTCCAGCGGTTCTCAACCTGTGGGTTGCAAACAATGAAAATACATCCTGCATATCAGATATTTACATTACGGTTCATAACAGTAGCAAAATTACTTAAGTAGCAACAAAAATAATTTTATGGTTAGGGGTCACCACAACATGAGGAACTGTATTAAAGGGTCGCGGCATTAGGAAGGTTGAGAACCTGTTAATTTTGAACTTGAGCAGCTTATAGGTTTTGGTCACCCAGTTTCTCATGTGGTACTCACTAAAAATATATTTTATTTTCTTGATACCCTTGATTAAGTCATTCTGAATCAACCAGTTTATTTAAGGTAAACTCTGTGTGGGGTTAATTTTTGCAGTTACTGAGCTTGAAATTTTGTTATGCAGACAATGTTGATAAAGATCTGTCATTTGTCACTCTTTTCTTTTTAAAGGATAAAGTACTTAAAAAAAGAATAGCTTATTGATTTTTAGAGAGAGAGGAAGAGAGAGAGGAACATCGATATGAAAGTGCAACATCGATCAGCTGCCTCCTACATGCTCCCCACAGGGGGTCCAGCCCAAAACCTGGGTATGGGCCTTGACTTCGAATCTGACCGGCAGCTTTGTGTTGCACAGTAGGAGGCCCAACGAACTGAGCCACACTGGCCAGAGCCATTTGTCCTTCTTGAGATTAGGTGGCGAGGGATATAACAATGTATCCTGCTGTAAGCTGGTACATTTCAAAGGAAGATTACTTTGGAAATCATTTTTTTTAATGATTTCTGTTCTTTTCTCTGTTTTTAAAATTTATCTTTATAGTTGAAAGTATTACATATGTCCCCCTTTTTTCCACATTGACCCCCTGGCCCAGGCCTTCACTGCACTATTGTCTGTGTCCATGGGTTATGCAGATATGCATAGAAGTTCTTTGGTTAATCTCTTCCCACCCTCCATCCCCTCTAACACCCTGCCTTCCCTCTGAGATTTGTCAATTTTTTCCATGCTTCTATGCCTCTGGATCTGTTTTGTTCATCAGTTTATTTTGTTCATTACATTCCACATATGAGTGAGATCATGTGATACTTGTCTTTCTCTGACTGGCTTATTTGGCTTAGTATAATACTCTCCAGGTCCCTCCATACTATACCAAAGGGTAAGAAATCTTTCTTTTTTACTGCTGCATAGTATTACATGGTGTAAATGTACCACAGCTTTTTTTATCCACTCATCTAATTTGGGCTGTTTCCAGATCTTCGCTATTGTAAATTGTACTGCTCTGAACATAGGGGTACATACATTCTTTCTGATTGGTGTTTCAGGTTTCTTGGGATATATTCCTAGAAGTGGGATCACTGGGTCAAATGGCAGTTCCATTTTTAATTTTTTGAGGAAACTCCATACTGTTTTCCACAGTGGCTACACCAGTCTGCATTCCCACCAGCAGTGTCCTAGGGTTCCCCTTTCTCCAAATTTTCACCAGTGCTTGTCCTTTGTTGATTTGTTAATGATAGCTATTCTGACAGGTGTGAGGTGCTACCTCATTGTTGTTTTAATTTGCATCTCTCTGTTGATTAGTGACTGAGCATTTTTTCATGTGTCTCTTAGCCAGCTTTATGTCCTCTTTGGAAAAGTGTGTATTTAGGTCTTTGCCCATTTTTTAATTGGATTATTTGTAAGCAATCTATGAATTTAATGCAATTCCTTTAAAATACCAATGGCATATTTCACTGATCTAGAACAAATATTCCAAAATTTATTTGGAACCAAAAAAGACCATGAATAGCTGCAGCAATCTTGAGAAAGAAGGACAAAGTGCTAGGGATCACAATACCAGATAACAAGTTATACTACAAAGCCACTGTGCCTCAAAACAGCCTGGTCCTGGCACAAGAATGGGCATATAGATTAATGGAACAGAACAGAGAACCCAGAAATTGACCCAAGCCATTATGATCAATTAATATTTGACAAAGGAGGCAAGAACATATAATGGAGTAAAGACAGTTTCTTCAATAAGTGGTGTTGGAAAAATTGGGCAAATACATGCAAAAAAATGAAACTAGGCCACCAACTTACACCATACACAAGAATGAAGTCAAAATGGATAAAAGACTTAAATGTAAGTCATGAAACCATAAAAATTCTGCAAGAAACAATAGGCAGCAAAATATTATTATTATTATTATTATTATTTTTAAATATATTTTATTGATTTTTTACAGAGAGGAAGGGAGAGGGATAGAGAGTTGGAAACATCGATGAGAGAGAAACATCGATCAGCTGCCTCCTGCACATCTCCTACTGGGGATGTGCCCGCAACCCAGGTACATGCCCTTGACCGGAATCGAACCTGGGACCTTTCAGTCCACAGGCCGACGCTCTATCCACTGAGCTAAACAGGTTTCGGCAGCAGCAAAATATTAGATACCTCTTATAACATGTTTGCTGATAGATCTCCTAAGCCTTAGGCAAGGGAAACAAAGGAGAAAATAAACAAATGGGACTACATCAAATAAAAAGCTTCTGCACAGCAAAAGAAATCACCAACAAATGAAAAGCGAGCTCACTGCATGGCAGAACATGTTTGCCACACATATATATGGTAAGGGGTTAATTTTCAAAATATTTAAAGGACTCATACAACTTAACTAATGGAAATTGATTTTAAAATATAAAGATGTGATAAAATCAGGCCAGCCAAATAAAGGTCAGAGAAGAATAGTGTCACATTTGTGTTGAATATGCCATTAAATTAAATCTTCTGAAAGGTTGTGTGAACTCAGTTACGCTAGCAGCTGAAGGTCTTAGTTATGAGCACTCGGCTAAATTACTTGATCTCCCTGGTCTGTTTGCTCAACAGTAAAAGTGGGGTGGGGATGTGATGGCTCCACCTGCCTCAAGTGGATTTGAAGGAGATTCACGTGCAAAGCCTGAAGCACATTCAGGCTTCCCCTCCCCTCTAACAACTTTTATTTCAGTGCAGGTCTGCCTTGTTTTATGGGTTTGTTCCTGAGAAGTTGTGGATAAATCTAACTTTATGGAATGTTTTCATGCATTATGGAAGCTTCTATTTAGAATACTTTGAATAATGTGTAAATAAATCGTCACTCATTTATCCCTTTTGTAAATCGAGATTTTTGCATACAGCAGTGGGCTTTCGTAAGGAGAGGGGTACATTTATGACTTTAATGAATGGTACATCAGATGAATAGCAGCTTTTTTCCTGATTTGCTTGGGCAACTCACGACTTCTCATGTTACAATAAAATAAGAGCTGGTTGGACTGGATGGTCTTTAAAGTTCTTTCTAGTTTTGGCCTTCTCAGAATTTGCGACTCCATCTTGGGACATCACAGCTCATAAATCTGTATAGAGCAGGAACTGTGCTTTTTATATGGCTTCCTTGGAACCCTTGGGTGCTGTAATAAATGGAAAGTAGAAACATGGAAATGCTAAAGTGAATTGCAGGGAGAAGCGAACATTTTAAATCATTTTTTCCAAATTGGAAAAACAAATGTAGGTTTTTTCTTTCTGATGTTCATGCCTATATTGAGGATCTAAAATGAAATACAGGCCACAATGCAGTGTAAAGAGAAGATGTGAATGACTGAGGGGATATGCAGCAGCTAACTGAGTAGGCAAGGTATTGTGTGTTTTGCATGAGGAAAACACTCTGAAACATTTTCTTTCCCCCATTTTATTCCAATCAAGTGCCTGGTATTGAATCAAATAGAAAAGTTTCCTAAATCTAGACTATGAGATAACAAAAGGCATAAAATATATGCCCAATTCTTCCTGTGGATGAAAGGGGCCACATGCTGACCTGACAAGCTCAGGAGAGGCCTGCATGACAATTTTGCAGACTCAGAAACCTAAAGTAACCACAGAGAATGGTCTGAAATTAAACCTTAACTAAAAGCAGTTATGGTGGGCAGTTACGTTCTAAGCCGATATCTTCACAGATAAGGTCAACCTTTACCGTAAATGAGCCTATCTGTCTTTTTGCATCTATGATAACATACCCTTGAAATGTCTGGGTAACTTGTAATTTCCCTGTATCTGAAGCCCCTAGGGCACAGCCAGGTGTGCTGGGCCCAGGACAGATACAGCAAATTCTTTCACTTATCATGTTAATTGTTCCTGCACCCACCTAAGTATGTGTCCATTTTACTTTTTATCCTATCGCGTAGGTTTCCCCGCTTCGCTTAATCCCACCTCCTTAAATCTGTCACCAATGAATTTCACGTATAAGTACGCATGTAACCCTGCCATTCTCTGGAGCACTATCTCAATTCCTTGAGTTTCTGCTTCCCGGCATATGTCGACAGTTTGGCTCAAATAAACTCACAAAAATTCTTTACAGGTTTCAATGGTTTTTTACGTTAACATTTCTCTTCAAAGTTGCCTTTTTTAAAAATAAAAATTTGCCCTGGCCCACATGGCTCGGTTGGTTGGAGCATCATTCCATCATGCACTGAATGGTCATGGGTTCGATTCCTGGTTAGATACATACCCAGGTTGTGGTTTCGATCCCCAGTAAGGGTGCATACGAGAGGCAACCAATCCATGTTCCTCTCTCATGTGTATGTCTCTCTCTAAAATCAATAAAAGCATATCCTCTGGTGAGGATTTAAAAAAACTTTATATAAAAAGTTAGAATGAAATAAAATAAATTTGGATTCTTGCAAAAGAGAATTCAAAGTCAAAGAAACTGCTTGCAATTATGACTATAATTCCCAAAAATGAATTTCAACAAAACAAGTGATTTAGGGAAAAGGCTCTTAAGTTTTTACTCTGAAGTTTTAAAATGAATTAAGTTAAAGTAAATAATTCCATTGATATCTACACAACAGTGTGTTCCTAAAAAGCTCTGTAAGATCATTTTTAAAAAATGGAATCATGTGAGTGCAGTAGGGAAGTTTAACAATGCTATGGAAATAGAGCACGGAGATTAGAGTTGTCAGGGGGCTGATTGGATTTGTTGTTGGAGGTGTCCTAAATCCAGATCATGTTTACTTAAAGCGAGGCATCCCCACATTCATTCAGGTGCTTGAGTGAAGGCCAGACACTGCCCAGAGAGTAGGGGCACCTTCCTCTAGTCATCCCTCTGTGGCACTGGGTCCTTACTATCTCATACTCCCTCATCCTGTCATCTAGGGGGCAGGGATCAGGTCTCATTCACATGGGAGCTTCCTGGCAGCTAGCCCCTAACTTTTACCACAGTAAGTACTCCCTAATTGTTCTTTAATTGAATCCTAGGCTTTTGGTAAAGAGAAATGGGAGGGAAAGCCAGGAAGCTTCTTGAGCCCTCGGGCTAAGTCTTGGGCTTGGCACTTTATGTATATTTTTTTCATTACATCCTCATGACAAGGTTAAAAACATGTCCCTTTTGATTTATAGGTGAGAAGAAAACGGTCAATATAAACACATTTTAAAAGGTTACTATATTCAATTGAAGACCTTCTCATATGCAAGATGCAACATTTTGGTCATCCTAGAGTCCCAGTCTGCCTTTTTCCCTGCTTGGCAGACACTGTGGGAAGTGCTTTTCAGGGACTGGCTTATTTGCTCTGCAGTAAAACCAATGAGATAGTAGGCACTCCTACTGTTCCCATTTGAAAGATAAGAAAACTAGATGTAGATAGGATAATCAACTTCCATGTCACTGGGTAAGTGACAGCTGCGTCTTGAATGTCACTGTGTATTTTTAGCCACTGGAACGCAGTAATTCTCAACCCTGTGTCAGCACATAAAGATTGCCTGTGCATCTTACACACACCTTCACCCCTCCTGTCCTTTCCCCCAGACCTACCTTAGGGTTCTCAGCTCTGGCTGCACATGAGAATCAAGTGGGAAGCTTACAAAAGTACAGGACTTACCCCAGACCAATCCAGTCCAAACTGGGAGGGGAGGCTCCCAGTGCACATGGTTTTAAGGAGCAGCCTAAGTGTGAAGACTGTGCCAGGAACTATCTAGAGCTCAGGTTCCTTCTCCCCTAACTCATAGGCTAGTGGCTTTAATTAGCTCCTTCAATGAGGTAAATGTCTTACATGATTACTTATGGATTCCTGCAGCCTTTAGCCCTGTCCCTTGAACGTAAGAGGTGCTAAAAGAAATCACCGGATTGAATATAAAGCTGTAGTTTTCATAGGCAGTGGAGCCTAAAGAGTAGCAACAGCTCTGCCTTAGATGTCAGCATAGCTCCATACAAGAAAGGCTTGTGCTTAGAGCTATTTATTTTTATGCCTGATGGGTGTATTTTGGAATTTGTATGCTCAGCACTGCTATTCAATAATAAAACCACTAACAGAGGATGGAGTTTTTTTTAATAGCGTTGTATTAATATGTAGTAATATAATTACACCCCTCTACTCAGTACCTGTGGGTAAATGCCTTGGGTGAAGGTGAAGATGCAGGATACGAAGGCTGATTTTTGTAATGTGGGGATATGGATAGTATGGGCAACCAGGAAGCTTCAGGAAAACAAAGGCAGCTAGCTGCTCACTTTGACCTTCCTCCAGTGGTTGAGCAGAGCCTCATGGAGGACAAGCTCAAGAATAACACACATGGTTTGAGTAACTCCTTTCAGCGTGCCTCAGGAGGGATTCCAGAAGGAATTCTTCTCTTGTACATTTTCCCCTAAGTCACCGTGAAAGATTCCCCATCCCTTCTAGATCACTGAAGAGCTTCGATTGAATTTCATGAACATTCTGTTATGGACCAATGTTCGCGAGAGTAAGACCACCAACTCCAATTAGGTCTTAAGCAGCAAGTGAGGATTTATTGAAAAGCTGGCCAGCGGCTGCCACAGGCGTGTTCTCCCACGACAGCACTGACCCTGGTTCCATGCCAGCCTTTTATTCCCAAAAGCGGTTGGCTAAACACACACAAAGTTACCTGGGGTACATTAATCAACACTGTCCCGTTTCTCTAGCTACTAATACCAACTTGCCCCATTTCCCAGACTACCCTTGACCATAGTTGGTTCCATTTCCCCAGTAACTGCCAACATACCTGAGAGGGACATTCATAGGTTAAGAGATTTTACAAGGGGGGCTTAACTGTAACAATTCACTGAGTGCCTAATCCTGTTATATCGTAAATCAGCGAGCTAGACAAGACGCCTTAATGAGTCAATTAGTTAGGAGTCATCTTTATTGTGTGCAGGTTCAGAGCAGAATACCGCTGTCAACTTCTGAACCCTCAAACATAGAGGAAGTTCTCTCTATTTATATCTTTTGATCGCTTTGCAGATTTTACAAAGAGCTTTGTGTAGGTGATTTTTGCAGACAGTTTTTAACTTTGGATACATAATGAACAAACACTTGGCATGAGAATATGGGAATCATTGTCAGTATTCACCTATTACGTTAGATGGCTAGCTTGGAAGGTCAGACAGTTAAGTTTTTATCTTTTTCTATTATTCAAACTAAAACAATTCTTTTATAGAAGAAGGGACTATCTAAAAATAACAGAGTTCACCTACAGAATAAGAGACTGTCTAAGAATAACAAGTAGTTCAAACAGCAGTTTTCTAAAGGAGGAATTACTATGCTTCAGTATATTTGTGTTAAAGGTTGTGGAGAATAGTAGACTATAGCAGTGTCCTCATTCTTTTCATTATTGCTTCTTACCACTCTCCCCACCCCCTTCTAAATCCCCCTTTTAGACATTTTTTTCCTAGTCATCCCCCCACAGACACACTGTATATGGGTTTATGTACTGTACATATATCTGTACAAAATACAAAGCTTTCTCCCACCTTAAGAACCAGTTTTTGCCCCTATACAGGAGCGAAGGCAATGTCCCTGCATATGAGTCTTTGACTGACTGTAGTCTTGGAGATTGCTGGTCAGGAGGATACATAAATGTTTCTAGGAGACCTGAGCATGAGATGTATAGGCTGACTAGGATCCTAAATGAAGTCCTCTTGGTTACGTAAGTGAAGATCTCAAAAAGAACATCTGTCTGACCAACTTCCTATAGTTTACTAGGAAGGTTGTGTCATAGTTCCAGGAAGAGTGTATCAGAGTGGTCCTTCGTGATGGCCTGGAAGAGTGAAATAAGGCTTGACATTCTTCTCTGTGAGGTATATTGCTCAATGTATGTGATCCATGGGACATGAAAACTGAGAGGACAGTGGGTAATGGAAATCTATCTCCCTGTTACTCTGAACTGTTAATATAACAGTGGCCTTTATCTCAGTCTTTTGTGTCTTCTTCTTTTTGTCCCTCACTATGCAGAAAGCATCCAGGATGCGGGAACATTGTGACATTTGCACCATTTTTATTTATTGCTGTGGAAGGCTTCCTCTTTGAAGCCAATTTGGGGAGGAAGCAGCCAGCTATTCCAATAAGGTATGTACATTGAAGTCTCTTTTAACCTTGTTTGTCTTAAAATAACATCGCCTAAGAATTCAGAAACACCAGTCAGAAAGAATATATCCACCCCTATGTTCATAGCAGTTCAATTTGCACTAGCTAAGATTTGTAAACAGCCCCAATGCCCATCAGCGAGATGAGCAGGTAAAAAGGCTGTGGTACCTTTACACACTGTAATGCTACACAGCTGTAAGAAAAGAAAGAACTCACCATTTGCAACAGTGGGCATGAACCTGGAGAGTATTATGCTAATCTAAGTAAGCCAGTCAGAGAAAGATAAGTATCACATTATCTCACGCATTTGTGGAATCTAGTGAACAAAATAAACCAATCAAGAGGCATAAAAGCATGCAACAGGCTGACAAACTTCAGAGGGAAAGGGGGGGGGGTTAGGGGTGGAAGGGGAAGATTCTCTGGGGAACTTATATGCATTTATGTATAACCCAAGAACACAGACAATAGGGTGGTAAAAGCCTGGGAGAGGTGGGTACTGGGTGGAGGGGGTCAATGGGGAAAAAACACATACAGGACATTTGTAATGCTTTCAACGATAAAGAGAAATTTTTTAAAAATTAAGAGCTTTTCTGGTACTTATATAAAAGGAATATGAGATCCATTTATAAGATTTGTATCAAAGATATTAGTAGAGTTTATATTCATTTTCTGAATTTAATATGTTGTGAAACTCCAGGAGCCTATATTTAGAATAAAATTGCTGCCACAACACTTTAAATAACTGTGATGGAGACAACAGTATCTACACTAATAAAAGAGAAACATGGTAATTAGCGTACGACTGCTACCCTTCCCATCGGCTAATCAGCGTATCCTTATGCAAATTAACTGTCAGCCAAGATGGCGGCCGACAGCCATGCACTGAAGCGAGCAGGGACGTTTGCTTGCTCCAGTGACTGTGGACTCCAACGTTCCCCGCCTAACTTGCCGGACTCTCAGCTGCAACTCTAAGCAACTATGTACTATGTTGCAAATAAGAAGCTAAACAAAACCCCAGAAACCAGCCGGACTGAAAGCCAGCCGGACCGCAACATTGCATCGATGTTTCCAGCAGCGAGGCGGCCTCAGAGCTAAAGCTGGCCGAGCTCTGAGGCCTCGGCTACTGAAAGCAGGTATCTGGTTTGTTTGGGTTCTATAATCGAAACACTGTTTCAACTTCAGTTATGAGATCCCGGCTGGCTGAAAGCAGGTTTCTGGGGTTTTGTTTAGCTTCTATATTTGTTACTTTGTTTCTTAGAGTGCAAGCTCAGAGGCCGGCAGCGGCAGGCGGGGAACGTTGGCTTCCTCCGTCACTGAAGCAAGCAAGCCTCCTGTTCACTTCAAGCTGCCTGGCTGCTGGCCGCCATCTTGGCTGGCATTTAATTTGCATATTGCCCTGATTAGCCAATGGGAAGGGTAGCAGAGTTATGGCTAATTACCATGTCTCTCTTTTATTAGATAGGATAGGATGTCCCTATTTCCCCCCCTTTGCCCCTTTTATCCAGCTCTTGTCCCCCACTTCTCTCTGGCCATCACTATATTGTTGTCTGTGACCAATGTTGTGCATATACTTTCTTTGGGGCTGGGCTGCCTCACTGCCCGGGGTCTTAAGAGCATTTTTTTTTAACAAATGAACACAGTGAGGAATCACACACCCTTTTTTTTTAACATGAGGCACAAAAAAAGATTCTCTTCGTGTGCGCTGTTTTACAGCTACAGGCTAAGGGGAGAATGGCTTCCAGGGAGCAGCCTTGAGGCAGTCACAGCCCCCACCACCTGGGACAGAGGACAGGGAGGCTGCAAAATGGCCTCATCCAAGCTCAGATGAATGCCTGCTCTGGGCGCTGCCCTGGACGTTCCCTGTGCCTATGGCCCGAAAGTGGGCTGAGCCCTCAAGGGAACCGTTTGCCCCAAGCCTTCCATCTTTTCAGGGCTAAAGTCTCACTCTTCCTATCGACCAAGTGTAGCAGCTGCTTAAAATCTAAGGGGTGACCCCAGAACCAAACCTCGTCTGTGCCATGAACGTGAGGCCTGGCTGCCCAGGGGTTGGGCATGACTTTAACAGCCAAGATGAGGGGAAGGGAATAAACTACGTGCAACTACAACATCTGAAGTAATATTTACATTTGAAAACCTGGGCCAGGAAGCTTGGAACGGTGTCGTGGCTGGGCGACCTGCCCTTTTCCTTCACTTGCCTGAAGCCGCACCTCCTGTACCTTGCGCTCCTCTCCTGCCTCTCGCATTCTGAGGCGAACACCTGGCCTCAGCAACATTCTCTCCAGACGTAGCGCCACCCTGCTCTGAGCCACCCCCCCTCTCCATATGCAAACATGGTGGACCTTGTGCTTAGCCACGCCCCCTGCCTTTCAGTACAGAAAATGGCACCTCCCACCTTGGGCTTAAGCTTCCAGGTGAAGAGCTGCCTCCTGATCCCCACGCGGTTCCAGATCGGGTCCCCGGGCGGCAACACAGCCCGGCTTCTGGGTCTTCTCTGATCACCAATCTCCAGTGATCAGTGATCGGAGAAGCCAAGCGGGGCAGGGAAGAGGCGGCTGCTGGCGTACGCCTCTTCCCTGTCCTGCCCGGCTTCTCTGATCACTGGCCGGGGGGCAGGCAAAGGCGGCCCGGTTCTCCAATCATGGTCCTGGGGGCCGCCTGGGTTTCCAATCACTGTCAGCAGCAGGCGGCTTCTTCCGTCCTTCCCCTTTCGCCTCCCAGCATTGCACCTACGTATGCAAATTAACCGTCATCTTTGTTGACAATTAATTTGCATATCGCCCTGATTAGCCAATGGGAATTGTAGCGAAGGTTTGGTCAATTACCATGTTTGTCTATTATTAGTGTAGACTAGAAGCCTGGTGCACAAAATTTGTGCAAGGATAGGCCTTCCTTCCCCTGGCTGCCGGCACCGGCTTCCCTCTGGCACCCTTGACTCAGGCCTCTCTTGCATCCCGGCTTTGTCCAGAAGGTCGTCAGGAAGGACATCCGGTCTAATTAGCATAGTATGTTTTTATTATTATAGATACTAGAGGCCCAGTGCAAGAATTTTGTGTATGGTTGGGGGTCCCCTCAGCCTAGCCTGCACCCTCTCCATTCCGGGAATGTCTGACTTCTGGTTTAGGCCTGATCCCTGGGCCTAAACTGGCAGTTGGACATCCCTCTCACAATTCGGGACCGCTGGCTCCTAACTGCTCACCTGCCTGATTGCCTCTAACTGCCCCCTTTGCCGGCCTGGTCTCCCCCAACTCCCCCCCCCACCACCAGCCTGTTCACCCCTAACTGCCCTCCTGGCCAGCCTGATCATCTCTTCCTGCCTCCCTCTGCTGGCCTGGTCACCCCTAACTAATCCCCCCTCTCCCCGCCAGCCTGGTCGCCCCAACTGCCTCCTCCCCCGCCAGCCTGGTCACCCCATGCAGCCCGCTGTTCAGTCATTTGGTCATCCCTCACTAACCCCCCCCTGCCGGCCTGGTTGCCCACGCAGCCTTCTATTCATTCATTTGGTTGTCCCTTAGTAACCCCCTTGCCGGGCTTGTCGCCCCACACAGCCTTTTCGGTCGTCAGCCCGGTTGTTTTGGTAGTGAAAGCTTTTTATATATTAGGAGATATATATATATATAATTAGGAGATGTATATATCACATTAGGAGATGTATATATATATACAATTTTTGCTCCAATTGAATGTATTAGGTTGAATAAAATGAAATTACTGACATTCAATCCTTTTTGACCTACAAAAGTATGGTAATTTCATGTGGTTGAATGTGATATGTATAAAAGGCATCTTAATTTTATTTGGTATAACCTGGTATGTATGAAAGGCATTGTAAAAGTATTTTGTAGTTCAAAGTGGGTTCATACAAAAGTAAAACTATTTAATTAATTTGTTTATTTGTATTTATCCCTTTATTTTTCTAAGGTACTAGGGTTACTGGATTTTCTTTTTAGCTTTTGTGTGGTTCTTTTTATCTATAGATCTATAAGTCTTAAAAACCGGGGCCCTGGTTTTTTTTAAAAAATATATTTTATTGATTTTTTACAGAGAGAAAGGGAGAGAGATAGAGAGCTAGAAACATCGATGAGAGAGAAACATCGATCAGCTGCCTCCTGCACATCTCCCACTGGGGATGTGCCTGCAACCCAGGTACATGCCCTTGACCGGAATTGAACCTGGGACCCTTCAGTCCGCAGGCCGATGCTCTATCCACTGAGCCAAACCGGATTCGGCAAGGAGGGGGGGGGGCTGGTTTTTAAAAACATATTTGTACAAGTTAAATGATGTCCTCATTAATTTGGAGGCCACTCCAAATGCGAGATAATTATTAAGAGTTGCTAGGCTGAAAGTAACCTTTGACTTAGCAAATAATTTCTTTAGAAATAGTGAAAATTAATAGTATAAACAAGTGTATAGAAGAAGTATTTGAGAGAATTAACCATTTTTAAGTTCTTTAGAGGTATATGAAACTTATAAAAAGAAGTGATACAGTAGTAAGAATTACTCACTTTGCCTTAACCAGTTTGGCTCAGTGGATAGAGCGTCAGCCTGCGGACTCAAGGGTCCCAGGTTCGATTCCAGTCAAGGGCATGTACCTTGGTTGTGGGCACATCCCCAGTAGGGAGTGTGCAGGAAGCAGCTGATCAATGTTTCTCATTGATGTTTCTAATTCTCTATTCCTCTCCCTTCCTCTATGTAAAAAATCAATAAAATATATATTTTTAAAAAGTCAAAAAAATTATTCACTTTTTGTTTTATTTTTGAAATTAAGTATGTTGAGGTAACAATAAATTTGTTATTAATAACATTATATAAATTTCAGGTATACAAGTTATGACATCTGTATACTCTTTTGTGTGTTCACCACCCAACTCAAATCTTCTGTCACTATATTTTACTCCTTTTACCCTCTTTGTTCTCCCTTCTTACCACTTCCCCTCTGATAATCACCATTCTGTTGTCTGTTTCTAAGAGTTTGGGGTTTGTTTGTTTGTTTTTTCTTATATCCCACATATGAGTGAAATCATACCGTTCTTGTTCTTCTTTGTCTTATTTTCACTTAGCATAAATATTCTGAAGATCCATTCACGTTCTTGCAAATGGGAGTATTTCATCTTTTCTTATGATTGAGTAGTATTCCATTGTATATATGTACCCCATCTTCTTTATCCAATCATCTGTCAAAGGATACTTAGGTTGTTTCCATATCTTGGGTCTTGTGCAGTGAACATAGGGATACACATATCTTTACAGATAAATGTTTTCCAACTTTTTAGGTAGATACTCAGAAGAGGGATTGCTGGGTCATGTGGTAGCTCTGTTCTTAATATTTTGAGGAACCAGTCCACACTGTTTTCCATAGTGATTGCAGCAATTTACATTTCTACCAGTAATGCCAGAGCGTTCCTGTTTCTCCACATTCTCGCCAGCACTTATTTGATTTACTGATATCCATTCTGACAGAGGTGAGATGATATTTCATTGTGGTTTTAATTGTCATTTCCTGGACGATTAGTCATGCCGAGCATCTTTTTATATCTCTATTTTATATCTATATGTCCTCTTTAGAGAAATGTCTGTTCAGCCTCAGCTTATTTCTTAATTGGATTGTTTGGTGTGTTTTTTTTGTTGTTGTTGATTTGTATGAGTTCTTAATGTATTTTTGGTATCAGCCCTAATCAGAGGTATCATTTGCAAATATCTTCCCCCATTCAGTTGGTTGCCTTTTTGTTTTGTTGATGGTTTCTTTTGCTATGTGGAAGCTTTTTAGTTTGATGTACTAGTAGACATATTCATTTATTTTTGCTTTCATTTCCCATGCCTTTAGGGTCAAGTTAACAAAAGCCCTTCTGAGACCAAAGTCCACAAGTTTAGTGCCTATGTTTTCTTCTATGTATTTTATTGGTTCAGGTCTTATATTCAAGTCCTTGGTCCATTTTGAGCTAACTTTTGTTTATAGTGTCAAATAGCAGTTTAGTTTCATTCTTTTGGATGTGGCTTTCCAGTTTTCCCAGCACCATTTATTGAAGAGACTTTCTTTTCTCTGCTGTGTGCTTTTGTCTCGTTTGTCAACTACTAGTTGCCCATAGACTAGTATGTGTTAGCTTATTTCTGGGCTCTAAACTCTGTTCCTTTGGCTGTATGTCTCTTTTTCTTATTGTTTTAGCTTTGTAGTATAATTTTAAGACAGGCAGTGTGATACATCAGGCTTTGTCCTTTTTTCTCTAGGTAGCTTTGTCTATTTTAGGGTATTTTGTGGTTCCATATAGATCTGAGGATTTTTTTGTTCTTATTTTGTGAAAAATAACATTGGGGTTTTGATGGGGATTGTGTTAAATCTGTATATTACTTTAGGTAATGGTCACTTTTTTTTTTAAAATATATTTTATTGATTTTTCACAGAGAGGAAGGGAGAGAGATAGAGAGAGTTAGAAACATCGATGAGAGAGAAACATCGATCAGCTGCCTCTTGCACATCCCCCACCGGGGATGTGCCCGCAACCCAGGTACATGCCCTTGACCGGAATCGAACCCGGGACCTCTCAGTCCGCAGGCCGACGCTCTATCCACTGAGCCAAACCGGTTTCGGCGGTAATGGTCACTTTTAACAGTGTTTATTCTTCCAATCCATGAACATGGGATATTTTTCCATTTCTTTGTGTCTTCTTCAGTGTCTTTCAACAATGTCTTATAGTTTTCAGTGTACAGGTCTTTCACCTCCTTTGTTAAATTTCTCCCTAGGTATTTTATCCTTCTTGTTGCAGTTGTAAATGGGATTGTTTTGTTTATTTTTCCGGTATTTTGTTGTTAGCATATAGCAGTGGTCCTCAGACTATGGCCCGCGGGCCACATGCAAATACAAATATTGTATTTGTTCCCGTTTTGTTTCTTTACTTCAAAATAAGATATGTGCAGTGTGCATAGGAATTTGTTCATAGTTTTTTAAAACTATAGTCCAGCCCTCCAACGGCCTGAGGGACAGTGAACTGGCCCCCTGTTTAAAAAGTTTGAGGACCCCTGGCATATAGGAATATAGTGGATTTTTATGTATTGATTTTTGTATCTTGCTACTTCATTGTATTTGTCATTGTTTCTAATAGTCTTTTGGTGGAATCTTTAGGGCTTTCTATATACAGAATCATGTTGTCTGCAAATAGTGACAGTTCTGTTTCGATACCTTTTATTTATTTTTCTCCCTTAATTGCTCTGGCTCGCACTTCCAGTACTATGTTGGATAACAGTGGCAAGAGTGAGCATCATTGTTTTGTTCCTGATCTTAGAGAAAAAACGTCCAGTTTTTCACCGTTGAATATGATATTAGCTGAGAGTTTGTCATATATGGCCTTTATTATGTTGAGATACTTTCCTTCTATATCCATATAATTGAGTATATTAATCATAAGTGGATGTTGTATCTTGTCAAATGCTTTCTCTGCATCTATTGATATGATTATATGATTTTTATCTTTTATTTTGTTAATGTGGTTTATCACATTGATTGATTTGCAAACATTGAACCATCCTTGCATCCAGGGAATGAACCCTACTTAATCTTTCCAATTTGTTTTTACTAGAGGCCTGGTGCACGGATTTGTGCCCTGGTGGGGTCCCTCAGCCTGGCCTGCGGACATCCCCCGAGGAGTCCCAGATTGTGAGAGAGCATAGGCCAGGCCAAGGGACCTCACTGGTGCACAATCGGGGCTGGGAGGGACCATAGGAAGGCTCCAGGGTGTGTTCAGCCCACCTCACCCAGTCCCAGTCGGCCAGACCCAGCAGCAAGCTAACCTACCAGCTGGAGTGTCTGCCCCATGATGGTCAGTGTGCATCATAGTGACTGGTTGAATGGTCGAATGAATGGTCAGACACTTAGCATATTAGGCTTTTATTATATAGAATTGATTTCTGAGAGAGGAAAGGAGAGGAAGTGGGGGATAGAAACATCGATGAGAAATATTGATCTGTTGCCTCCTGCACACCCCCTGGGGATCTGTTAGGGCTGACCAGCACACCCTGAGTGACAGATGAATGATTACTCTAACACAATGTTTGCTGTGAAAGAGAGGACTAAGGGACTGCCTGGCTAAAGGAACCAGACAGCCTGGATCACCTGTCTCATTAGGCTTTTATTGTAGCAGCAGTTTGAGATAAAGTTTATCTTTTAGATACAATCAGTAGGGTAAGTAATCTTGGGAGGACACATGTGTTTGCAGTGTCCTTTAAGCAAGGACACCCAAAGATTAAGCATAAGGATTCCAGTAAACATCCAGGGGTCTGCACGTGCACAGACTTTTTGTTTGGAAAGGTCAAGGAATAATTAGGGGTGTGGCCTTTGGCACTCCCCTAAGTCGTAATTCCAATAAACAGGGCAGTCTGCCTTCAGCACACTTTTTTTTCCCTCTCAGAATGTCCTCCTTACAAACTTTCCAACCAAGTCTCCTGTGCTCCCCAACAGGGATTGAGCCCACAACCCGGTATGTGCCCTGACCAAGAATTGATCTGAGACCTGCTGGTGCATGGGTCATTGCTCAACCACTGAGCTACACTGACTGGGCAACCCCACTTAATCTTGATGTATTATCCTTTTAATGTATTGTTATATTTGCTAATATTTTGTTTAGAAATTTTGTATCTATGTTCATCTGAGATATTAGCCTGTAATCTTCTTTTTGTGTGTTGATATCAGGGGAATGTTGGTCTCATAAAATAAATTAGGAAGTAGTCCCTCCTCTTCAATTTTTTGGAAGAGGTTGAGAAGGATTAGTATTAAGTCTTCTTTGAGTGTTACTGTTTCATTTTCCTTACTAGTGATCACTCTCTTTAGGTTTTCCAATTCATGGTTCAGTCTATGTTGGTTGTATATTTCTAAGAACTTTACCATTTTTTTTTTAGTTTTATAGAATTTGGTGGTGTATAGCCTTTCATAGTGTTTTTGTATAATGATTTATATTTCTGTGATGGCCACTGTAACTTCTCTTTCATTTCTGATTTTGAGTCTGTTTTCATTTTTTTGGTTAGTGTATCTAACTAGAGGTTTGTCAATTTTGTTTATCTTTTCAAAATACCAGCGATTTCATTGATGTTTTTTTCTATCCTTTTTTTGTTCTCTATTTCATTTATTTCTGCTTGGATTATTATTATTTTTGTTCCTCTACTGACTTTGAGCTTTATTTGTTCTTCTTTTTCTAGATGTTTTTTCTACTTGCTAAGATGAATTTAATTTTTAAAATTTCTTTTATTTTGAGACTTGAGGTCCGGTGCACAAATATTTGTGCACTTGGGGAAGGGGGGGAGAGGGTGTCCCTCAGCCCGGCCTGTGCCCTCTCACAGTCTGGGACCCCTCAGGAGATAATGACCTGCTGGCTTAGGCCTGCTCCCGGGTGGCAGAGGGCAGGCCCAATCCCTAGGTGCAGCCCCTGGTCAGGCTCAGAGCAGGGCCAATTGGGGAGTTGGGGCGCCACCCCCTGTCATGTACAGAGCAGGGCAGGTCGGGAGGTTGCGATGCCACCCCTAGTCACGCTCAGGGTAGGGCCAATTGGGTCGTTGGGGCACCGCCCCCTGTCACACTCAAGGCAGGGTCGAAAGGGAAGTTGTGGCGCCACCCCCTGTCATGCACAGAGCAGGGCCGATCGGGGTGTTGGGGCACCACCCCCTGTCATACACAGAGCAGGGCCGATCAGGGGATTGGGGCGCCACCACTGTCACACTCAGGGCAGGGCCAATGGGGAGGTTATGGCTCTACCCCATCACAAACAGAGCAGGGCCTGTGGGGGGGGGGGGAGTTGGGGCGCCGCATCCTGTCACACACAGAGCAGGGCCGATCAGGGTTTGGGGTGCCGCCACTGTCACACTCAGGGCAGGGCCGATGGGGAGGTTATGGCTCTACCCTGTCACCCACAGAGCAGGGCCAATCAGGGGGTTGGGGTGCTGCACCCTGTCACACACAGAGCTGCAGGGCGATCAGAGGGTTTGGGTGCTTCCCCCTGTCATGCTGATCCTGGTGCCCGGAGGCCTCGCGGCTCTGCTGATCCTGGTGCCGGTAGGCCCATTACCCTTTTACTATATAGAATAGAGGCCTGGTACATGGGTGGGGGCTGGCTGGTTTGCCCTGAAGGATGTCCTGGATCAGGGTGGGAGTCCCCACTGGGGTGCCTGGCCAGCCTGGGTGAGGGGCTGAGGCCCGTTTTCAGGCTGGCGGGTGACTGAAGCTCCCAGCTGCCCCTTTCTTTCTTTCTTTTTTTTTAATTCTGGGCCAGCTTTAGCTCTGAGGCCTCGGCTGCTGAAAGGAGCTTTCTGGCCTTTGTTTACCTTTGTATTTGATACAATGTTGCGGTCCAGCTGGCTGAAGCCCGGCTGAGTAAAGCAGGTTTCTGGGGTTTTGTTTAGTTTCTATATTTGCAACATAGTTGCTTAGAGTTGCAGCTGAGAGGCCGGCAAGTCAGGCGAGGAACGTTGGAGTCCTCCATAACTGAAGCAAGCAACCCTCCCTGTTCACATCAGCTGCTTGGCTGCTGGCCGCCATCTTGGCTGGCAGTTAATTTGCATGTCTCCCTGATTAGCCAATCGGAAGGGTAGCGGAGTGACACCAATTTGCATGTTTCTCTTTTATTAGTGTAGATAGGCCTTTAATAAGCTAAACTTCTCTCTTAATATCACGTTTGCTGCATCCAAAAATTTTTGGTATGTTGAATTTTCATTTTAATTTGTCTCTATGCATCTTCTGATCTCTTCTTTTTTTTCTTTGACCCAATAGTTATTCAATAGCTTGTTGCTTTTTTAAAAATTTAATTAAAAAAATATTTACATCCCCCTCTCACCACCTTCCCCAACCCTATTTGGCAACCATCAGCTTGTTCTCTATATTTATAGGTCTGTTTGTATTGTTTTGTTCATTCTTTTGGTGTGGTTTGTTTTTAGATTTCACACAGAAGTGAAATACAGTATTTGTCTTTCTCTTATTTCACTTAGCATAGTACCTTCTAGGTCCCTCAATGTTGTTGCAAATGGCAAGATTTTATTATTTTTTATTGCTGACTAATATATCATTGTATATGTTCACTACATTTTTTTGCTCATTCATCTATTGATGGGCATCTAGGTTGCTTCTATATTGGCTGTTATTAATAATGCTGCAGTGAACATAGGGGTGCATATGTCTTTCAAATTAGTGATATTGTTTTCTTTGGATAAATACCTCCCCCCAAAAAAACAATTTATAGGTCCTATGGCAATTCTATTTTTCATCTCTTGAGGAATTGCCATACCATTTTTCATAGTGTTTACAGTAATTTATAATCCTACCAGCAGTGCATCTTCACATCATCACTAGTACTTATTTGCTGATTTGTTGATGATAGCCATTCTAACAGGTGTGAGGTGATATCTCATTGTGGTTTTAATTTGCATTTTCCTGATTAGTGATTTTGAACATCTTTCCATATATCTGTTGGCCATGTGTATGTCTTCTAAAGAAATGTCTATTCAGGTCCTCTGCCCATTTTTAAATTGGATTAGTTTTTTTGTTTTGTTTTGGTGCTATGTTGTATGAGTTCCTTAAGTACAGTATTTTGGATATTAATTCCCTATAGGATGTATCATTTGCGAATATCTTCTTCCATTCAGTAGGTTGCCTTTTTGTTTTGTGGATTGTCTCCTCTGCCGTGCAAACATTTTTAGTTTGATGTAGTCACATTTGTTTATTGTTTCTTTTGTTTTTCTTGCCTGAGGAAACATATCCAAAAAGAAATTGCTAAAGAAATGTCAAAGAGTTTACTGCCTATGTTTTCTTCTAGAGTTTCATTGTTTCAGGTCTGATATCTAAGTCTTTAATCCATTTTGAGTTATTTTTGTATGTGGTATAAAAAAGTGGTTTAGTTCTCTCTCTCTTTTTTTTAATGTGTTCAGTTTTCCTGATACCTCTTAGTGAAGAGAATGTCTTTACGCCATTGTATATCCTTGCCTCTTTTATTGTAGATTAAGTGATCATATAAGCAAGGATTTATTACTGGTTGCTCTATTATATTCCATTGATGTATACATCTGTTTTTATGCCAGTACCATACTGTTTTAAGTATTGTAGCGTAATAATAATAGTTTGATATCAGGTAGTGTGATACCTCTCACTTTGTTCTTTCTCAAAATTTCTTTGGCTGTTTTCAGTCTTTTGTGGTTCCATATAAATTTTAGGATTCGTTTTAATTCTGAAAGAATGCCATTAATATTTTAATATTGGTTACATTGAACCTGTATCTTCCTTTAATAAGGACATTTTAACAATATTAACCCTTCCATTACATGAGCAAGGTGTATTCTTCCATTTATTTGCCCTTCAATTTTTTTTTCCCCTCCATTGTCTTATAGTTTTCATAATACAGGTTTTGGTTAAATTTATTTCTAGGTATTTTATGCTTTTGATGCAATTGTAAATGGAATTGTTTTCTTAATTTCTCCTCTTGATCATTGGTTATTGGTGTAGAGAAACCCAACTGATTTCTGTGTATTAATTCTATTCTGTGACTTTATTGAATTCATTTATTAATTCTAATTGTTTTTTTTCTTTCTTTTTTTTTTTAATATACTTCACCGATTTTCTACAGAGAGGAAGGGAGAGAGACAGAGAGTTAGAAACATCGATGAGAGAGAAACATCGATCAGCCGCCTCCTGCACATCCCCTACTGGGGATGTGCCTGCAACCCAGGTACATGCCCTTGACCGGAATCGAACCCGGGACCCTCCAGTCCACAGGCTGACGCTCTATCCACTGAGCCAAACTGGTTTCGGCTAATTGTTTTTTTTCTTTCAGTCCTTATGGTTATGCCATCTGGAAATAATGAGAGCTTTACTTCCTTTTCTATTTAGTTGTCTTTTATTTATTTTTCTTGTCTGTTTGCTATAGATGGGAGTTCCAATACTATGTTGAATAGAACTAGTGGTAGTGAGCATCCTTGTCCTATTCCTGATCTTAGAGGAAAAGCTTTAAGCTTTTCACCAATGAATATTATATTACCTATAGGTTTGATCATATATAGCCTATGTTTCTTGTATACTCACTTTGTTGAGAGCTTTTTGTTGAATTTTGTCAAATGCTTTTGCTGCATCTATTGAGATGATCATATGGTTTTAACCCTTTATTTTGTCAATGTGATATATTATGATGATCGATTTATGGGTGTTGAGTCAGCCTTGTGTTCCTAGGATAAATCTCACTTAATCATGATGTATACTTTTTAAAAATGTATCATTGAATCTGGTTTGCTGATATTTTGTTCAGAATTTTGCATCTGTGTTCATCACAGGTATTGGCCTGTAATTTTATTTTTTTGTAATGTCTGTCTGAGTTTGTTATCAGGATAATGCTGGCTTTATAGAATGAGTTTGGAAGCATTCCTTCCTCTTCAATTTTTTGAAATAGTTTAAGAAGAGTAGGTGTTGATTCTTCTTTGAAAATTCACCTATAAAGCCATCTGGTCCTGGACTTTTATTTGTTCGAAATTTTTAAAAATTATTGCTTTAGTTTCATTGCTAGTAATCAGTTTGTTTAGATTTTGCATTTTTCCTGATTCAGGCTTGGAAGGTTATATACTTCTGGAAGATTCATCCATCTCTTCTATTTTGTTGAATCTGTTGGAAAACAATTGTTTGTATTATTCTTTTATGAGTTTTTATATGTCAGTGGTATCACTTGTAAATTCTCTTTCATTTATGATTTTATTTATTTGGGCTCACTTTTCTTGATGAGTTTGGCTAAGGGTTTGCAATTTTGTTTATCTTTTCAACGAGTCAGTGTTTTAGTTTATTGATCTTTTCAATTTTTAAAATATCTATTTTGTCTTTTCTTCTCTGATCTTCACTGTTTCCTTGCTTCTGTTTACTTTGGGTGGTTTTTCCCCTAATTCCTGTGGGTGTGGACTTAAATTGTTTATTTGGGATTTTCCTTTTTTTTTGAGGTAGGCCTGCATAGCTATAAACTTTATTCTATAACTGCTTTTACTGTATCCCATAAATTTTGAAAAGTTGTTTTTTCATTTTCATTTGTTTTTATGATAGTTTTTGATGTTCTGTTTGACTTCCTTTTTTTTTTTTAAATTTTTTTTTAAAAATATATTTTATTGATTTTTCACAGAGAGGAAGGGAGAGGAATAGAGAGTCAGAAACATCGATGAGAGAGAAACATCGACCAGCTGCCTCCTGCACACCTCCCACTGGGGATGTGCCCGCAACCAAGGTATATGCCCTTGACCGGAATCGAACCTGGGACCTTTCAGTCCGCAGGCCGACGCTCTATCCACTGAGCCAAACCGGTTAGGGCTTGACTTCCTTTTTGATACATTCCAATTTTCTTGCTGGAGTTGACTTCTAAGTTTCATGTTATTGTGATCAGAAAAGATGCTTAATATGATTTCAGTCTTATTGAATTTATTATGGCTTATATTGTGGTGTAATATGTGATCTATTCTAGAGATTGTTCAATGTACACTTAAAAAATGTATTCTGCAGTTTTTGTTTGAAATATTCTAAAAATGATATTAAATCAATCTGGATTAAAGTGACATTTAAGGCCATTATTTCCATATTGATTGTCTGTCTGGATGATCTATTCATTGATGTGAGTGGGATATTAAAATCCTGTACTATTGTAATACTGTGGGTCTCTCCCTTTATGCCATTAGCAATTGCTTTATACATTTAGGTATTCCTGTGATGGATGTGATAGTTATGATATTTATGTTTGCTGCATCCTTTTCTTGGATCGAACCCTTTATAATTACGTAATGTCCTTCTTTGTATTCTTAAAATATTTTTGTTTAAAAGTATATTTTGTCTGAAATCGCTACCCTATCTTTCTTTTCATGGAATATCTTTTTCCATCCCTTCACATTCAGTCCGCATCTTTCGATTTGCAGTGAGTCTCTTGTAAGCAGCATATAGATGGGTCTTGTTTTTTAATCCACTCAGCCACCTTATTTTTTTTATTGGAGCATTTAATCTATTTACATTTAAAATAATTGTTAATAAGTATGTACTTATTGCCATTTGTTAATTGTTTTCATTGTTTTTATAGTTCTCTGTTTCTTCTCTTGATCTCCTCCTTGTGGTTTGCTGGTTTTCAGTAGTTGGGTTTTTTTCTCTCTTTTCTTTGTATATCTTTTGTAGGTTTTTGGTTTGTGGTTTACATGAGGTCTATGTATATCTATAACAGTCTGTTTTAAGTTGATAAGCATTTAAGGGTGAATATATTCTAGAAGGACTACATTTTACTACCCCATCCGTGCTGTATGCTATTGGTGTTATGTTTTGTGTTTTGTATATCCTGGCTACTTATTGTTTGAGTTGTGTTTGATACTTCTTTCTTTTGATCTTAGTATGTTTTCAATGTGTGATTCACTGTATTTATTTAATATTTGGCTTTACCTGTGAGATTTTTCCCTTTAATATATATATATTCCTATTTCTGAATATGGCCTGTCTTTTTCTGCTTAAAGAAGTCCCTTTAACATTTTTTGTAAAGCTGGTTTAATGGTGATGAACTTCTTTAGTTTTTGCTTTTCTCTGGAAAACTATCTCTTCTTCAATTCTGAATGATAACCTTGATGGGTAAATTATTGTGTAGTTTTCTTTCTTTCAGAACTTTAAAGATGTCCTGCCACTTCCTCTAGCTGGTAAAGTTGTTGCTGAGCAATCAGCTGATAACCTTATGGAGTTTCCTTTGTGTGTAATTCAGTTTTCCTCTTGTTTCCTTAAAGATTGTGTCTATATTTTAAACTTTTGCCATTTCAGTTACAATATGTCTTGGTGTAAGTCTCTTGGGTTCATCTTTGTTTGGAACTTTTGTGCTTCATGGACCTGGGTGTCTTTTCCTTTCCCAGCTTTAAATATAGTTTCTGTTCCTTTCTCTCTTCTCCTCTGGGATCCCTATAATGCTAATGTTTGGGTTCTTGATGTTATCCCAGAGGTCCTTAAATTATCCTCATTTTTAAAAATTCTGTTTCTGTTTTCTGTCCTGATAGGTTGATTCCCATTGTTTGTCTTCAGGATGCGCTCTTCTGTATTAGCTAATTCCCTCTAATGTGTTTTTCATTTCAGTTACTGTATTCTTCAGACCTGGTTGGTTCTTTATTATCCTTTCTACCTCTTTGTTGAAGTTCTCCCTAAGTTTTTCTATGTCACTCTCAAGTTTGGTGAGCACCTTTTTTTTTTTTTTTTTTTTTTTTAGGATTTTTTTTTTTATTAAATCTTTACTGTTCAGATTATTACATTTGTTCCTCTTTTTTCCCCCCCATAACTCCCCTCCTTCCAGCTCCCACCCCACCCTCCACCCTCACTCCCCACCCACTGTGTTCATCCATAGGTGCATGATTTTTGTCCAGTCACTTCCCGCATCTCCCACACCCCTTTTCCCCCCAAGAATAGTCAGTCTATTCCCTTTCTATGTCCCTGATTCTATTATAATCACCAGTTCATTCTGTACATCAGGTTATTTATTCACTTGATTCTTAGATTCATTTGTTGATAGATGCATATTTGTTGTTCATAATTTGTATCTTTACCTTTTTCTTCTTCTTCCTCTTCTTAAAGGATACCTTTCAGCATTTCATATAATACTGGTTTGGCGGTGATGAACTCCTTTAGCTTTTCCTTATCTGTGAAGCTCTTTATCTGACCTTCAATTCTGAATGATAGCTTTGCTGGATAAAGTAATCTTGGTTGTAGGTTCTTGGTATTCAGCACTTTGAATATTTCTTGCCATTCCCTTCTGGCCTGCAAAGTTTCTGTTGAGAAATCAGCTGACAGTCGTATGGGTATTCCCTTGTAGGTAATTGAGCCTCTTTCTCTTGCTGCTTTTAAGATTTTCTCTTTGTCTTTTGCTCTTGGCATTTTAATGATGATGTGTCTTGGTGTGGTCCTCTTTGGATTCCTTTTGTTTGGGGTTCTCTGCGCTTCTTGGACCTGTAAGTCCATTTCTTTCTCCAGGTGGGGGAAGTTTTCTGCCATTATTTCTTGAAATAGGTTTTCAATATCTTGCTGTCTCTCATCTTCTGGCACTCCAATAATTCTGATATTAGACCGCTTAAAGCTGTCCCAGAGGCTCCTTACACTATCTTCACACTTTCGGATTCTTTTTTCATTTTGCTTTTCCAATTGGGTGTTTTTTGTCGAATCTTTGGTTTGATTATTGTACTCCTCTGGTCTGCTATTGGGTATAATATTCTTTATTTCAGTCTGTGTATGCTTACTTTCTAATTTCTTTATCGTAGCATCGAGGGTCTCATTAGTTTTCGTGAGGCTCTGCACAAATTTATGGCAAGCCCTCAAAATTGCGATTCTTAGCTCCATATCCTCCATTTCTGTCATGTTTTTTTGTCTCCGCATCTTTTATGCTTTCTTGGTGCACCCCCTTGTGGTCTCTGTGTGCAGTCTTGTTCTAGCCAAGCCTTAATTGTTGTAGTTAACACTAGAGGGATTTGACCTCCAGGCCGACTGGCTATAGGAATCAGCTGTATGGAAAACGTCTGCCTTCTGGGGAGGCGCTAATCCAGCCTTTGCCTGAGGCGATCGGCAAATGGCTGTGCGCAGGGTTTGGGCGGGGCGGGATCAACAGGGCGGGCGGAGGGAGCAGTTATGGCCACGCTCAGTCCCGTTCCCAGAGGCTCTGCTTCTCAGAACCCCGGCAGCCGCTGCAAACCTCGGAGAGAAAGCTGCCCTCAGGTTCCAACTGATGCCGGATAATCCCGCTTCTCCCGTTTGAGTCTGGGTCCCTAGAGACTCGCCCGGATCTGGAGCCCAGAGTCTGAGACTCACTCCCGACAGAAAATGACAACCGCGCCCTCAGCCACCAGCCCACTTTGCGCGCGCACCTTGGTACCTTTGTATTTTCCACACTGCGCCGCCTCTGAGCCTCGATTTGCTGTTCTCTTTCCTTCTAGTTGTAGAGTCTCTCTTCAGCCAGCCTTCCTGTGGTTCTGGGTGATGTACGTTCAGTCTTTTAGTTGTATTTTTGAAATGGTTGTTTGCGGCAGCGGTCTCCGGTGTTTACCTACGCCGCCATCTTGGTCTCCTCTCTGGTGAGCACCTTTATGACCATTTCTTTGAATTCTTTACTAGGCAAATTGCTTATATCCATTTCCTTAGGTTTTTCTTTTTTTCTGCACATTTTTCTTGTTCTTTCATTTGAGAGAGAATTCTTGCATCTTTTCATTTAGTTAAAGTGTCTATGTTTGTTCTATGAATTAGATGAAATAGCCCTCTCTCCCATTCTTTGTAAAGTGGCCTTATGTACCAGGGCCCTTGGTGTAGGCTGTGTCTGTCGGGTGATTTTGGTCAGCCAGAGGAGCCGAGCAGGTGTAAGGTGTCCTGGATACTGGCCCACTGAGCTGAAATGGCTCCAGGTAGGGAGGCCAGGTGCATGTAGTAATGAACTGTTGATTCTGTTTGCTCCCGTTGTTTGGGACTGAAATGGGTTTGGGTGATGTGTCAGGTACACTCTGCAGTTACCTTGCTGGTAGGCCAGAGTACCTGGATAGAGCCCCTGCCGCCCCCAACTGCCCCCCCCCCCCACCGCTGGCCTGCTCGCACCAACTGCCCCCCACTGCCGGCCTGCTCTTTCCTTGAGAATGTTCTGTGTGCACTTGAAAAGAATGTGTGTTCTGGCATTTTGGGATGTAAAATTCTATAAATATTAAGTTGATTCACCCTGCTGTGTCATGTAAGGCCCATTTCTCCTTATTGACTTTCTGTCTGGATGATCTATTCATTGCTCTCAGTGGGGAATTCATGTCCCCTACTATAATATTATTTTTGTCAGTATCTCCCTTAGGTCTATTAGTAATTGCTTTATATATCTTGATACTTCCAGGTTGGGTGCATACATATTAATAAGTGTTATGTCTTCTTAATGAATTGTCTCCTTTATCATTATAAAATGTCTATCTTTGTCTCTTGTTTTTTTTTTTTTTTTAAATCTTAACATCTGTTTTGTCTCATATAAGTACAGCTACACCCACTTCTCTCTGGATGCCATTTGTTTGAAGTATCATCTTCGCCCCTTCACTTTGAGCCTGTGTTTGTCTTTGTAATTGAGCAGCGTCTCCTGCAGGCAACATATAGTTGGGTCTTGTATAATCCATACCTCTACTTTGAGCCTTTTGATTTGTGAGTTCAATCCATTTATAATTAGTGTTGTTAATGATATATGAAGATTTACCACAGTTATTGTATCCTTTGGTTTCTTGTTGTTCTATTTCCATTGTTTGTTTTCTTTTATAATTATTTTTGCTATTTTAATTTGACAGTTTTCTATGATTTTCTTCTTCATTTCTTCTTCGTTATTAATGTTGTATCTCAGCTCTGGATTTTTGTTTTCTGGTTACCATTAGGACTGTGCAAAATATGTTGCCGAGGCCGGTTTGGCTCAGTGGATAGAGCGTCGGCCTGCGGACTGAAAGGTCCCAGGTTCGATTCCGGTCAAGGGCATGTACCTGGGTTGCGGGCACATCCCCACTGGGAGATGTGCAGGAGGCAGCTGATCGATGTTTCTCTCTCATCGATGTTTCTGACTCTCTATCTCTCTCCCTTCCTCTCTGTAGGATATCAATGGAGTGTATTTAAAAAAAAATATGTCATACATACATACATATAACAGTCCTTTTTCTTCTGATTGCCTCTTCATTCACCTGTACTATTCAATCCTCTTCCTTCTCTTTTATCATTTTGTTGTTGCAAATTATCCCTCTTTATGTTGTGAACTTGTAATCTGCAATAGTTACAATTATTTTAATGCCCTTCCCCCCTTTAACCTTTATGTTATAACTAGTGTCCCGGAGCATAAAATTCGTACCTGGGGGGTGGGTGGATGCGGTATCCCTCAGCCTGGCCTGTACCCTCTCCAATCTGGGACTCCTTGGGGGATGTCTGACTGCCAGTTTAGGCCCAATCCCACACCAGCAGTCGGATATCCCCCTCGCAATCTGGGACTGATGGCTCCTAACCGCTCACCTGCCTGCCTTCTTGATCGCCCCTAACCACTCTGCCTGTCAGCCTGCTCACCCCCAACTCACCCCTGCTGGCCTGCTCGCCCCCAACTGCCCCCCCTTGCCAAGCTGCTCGCTCCCAACTGCCCGCCCCCCGTCAGCCAGATCTCCCCCAACTGCCCTCCCCTTCTTGCCTGATCAACCCTAACTGCCTCTGCCTTGGCCCCGCTGCCATGGCTTTGTCCAGAAAGGCATCTGGAAGGTCTCCCGGAAGGTCTCCCAGTCTAATTACCCTTAATTACTAATATTACCCTTTCATTAGTATAGATAGAGGCCTGGTGCACGTGTGGGGGCTGCCTGGTCTGCCCTGAAGTGGGTCCCGGATCAGGGTGGGTGTCTCTGCTGGGGGGCATGACCAACTTGGGTGAGGGGCTGAGGGCCATTTGCAGGCTGGCCAAGCCCCCGGCTTTGTCCAGAAGGACGTTCAGAAGGTCTCTGGAAGGTCTCTCAGTCTAATTAGCATATTACTCTTTTATTAGTATAGATTATTTAATAAACTACTCTGAAATAGATTTTCAGTTTCCTGCTTCTATCTATTAATCATCTTATTCATCTTTTTGTGTACTTTTGTGTTTTTGTTTCCAGTAGAAGACCTCCTTTCAACATTTCTTATGTGCAGTCTTACGGTGGTAAATTCTCTCAGCTTTTGTCTGTCTGGGAAAGCCTTTATTTCTTCTTAATGTCTAAAGGATAACTTTGCTGAATATCTTATCCTTTGCTGATGGGTTCCTCTCTTTCAATATTTTAAATATTTTCGTTCACTCTCTCCTCTCTTGTAGTGTTGCTACTGAAAACATTACAGAAAAGTCTGGTGATGATCATCTAATGGAGTTTCCTTTGTCGGTTAATCTTTATGTTTCCTGGCTGCCTTAAGAACTCGCCCCCCCGCCGGTCGCGAGAGAAGGAGCGAGCGGGGGCTCGGAGGGGGGCCTTCGGGGTGCCCCCGTTGCCCACGCCCGCCGCCTGCGTGGTTCTTTGTCGCCCTCACCCCCGGCCGCGAGAAGGCAAGGGTTACGCGTTGTGGGCGTTCCCCCCCGCAGGCGCGTCTCGGGAACGGGGCCGCGGTGGCCCCTTCCCGCCGCCTGCCCTGGGCGCGGGTCGTCCCGTCCTTCCCGTCACGAGCGCCCCTGTCCGCCCCCGCGCCTCTCGTCTGCCGTCCGTCGCCCGCGGTGCGGTCGGGGCCGTGCGCGCGCACGCCCCCCGCGCGTTCCGGGTGTCCTGCCTCTCCCCCCTCCCTCACACGCCGTGCCCCGTGCCCCAGCCTGCACCCCGCTTCCCGTCGCAGCCCCTCGCCCCAACGTGGCGAGGGGCCTGGGCCGCGGGTGCGGGGGCGGGACGCGGTGGTGGTGGAGGGAGGAAGGGGGGGGCGGCGCGGGCCCCCGGGACCGCGTGTCGACGTGCGTCGCGCGGGGTTTCCCGGCTTTTGGCGTCCGCCGGGCGGTGGAAACGAACGGTGGTCGGTCGGCGCGGAAGGGGCGTTGGGTTGCCCGGCGCCGGGTCGGCGGGCGGGCCCCGTCACGGGCAGGCAGCGCCCGGCGGGGGGGGCTCTGCGCCCCACGCGTGTGCAGGTTGCGGGAACCGTTGGGGGTTGAGGCGTCGAGGCCGCGGAGGCGGAGGCGCCCGTTGGGGACGTGGTTCCCCACCCCGTCCGCTGTGTCCGCTCGCTCCCCCCCTTTCCAGGTACCTAGCGCGTCCCGGCGCGGAGGTTTAAAGACCCCTGGGGGTCGCCCGTCCGCCTCGGGTCGGGGGCGGTCGGGCCCGTGGGGAGGGTCCGGGGGGGAAAGGTCCCCGCGTCCTTTTTCCCCCGCTTTCTCTCCCCTACCCCCGGGCGCCTGTGGGGCGTCCGAGCACGCCCCTTGGGGGCCGTTGCCCCGGACCGCCCCGTGGTCATACCTTCCCGACCCGCAGAGTCTGGTCTCGTTTGTCTCGCGCTTGGGCGGCCGCCGGAGGCGCCTCCGCCCCACCACCGGCGGGACGTGGTGGGGGGAGAAGAGAAGGTTGCCGTGCCGGGGAGCGAAAACCAAAGTTAACCAAAACGTGACGACTCTTAGCGGTGGATCACTCGGCTCGTGCGTCGATGAAGAACGCAGCTAGCTGCGAGAATTAATGTGAATTGCAGGACACATTGATCATCGACACTTCGAACGCACTTGCGGCCCCGGGTTCCTCCCGGGGCTACGCCTGTCTGAGCGTCGCTTGCCGATCAATCGCGTCCCCCGGGGTGCCGTGCGCCCCGGGGTGTGCGCGCGGCTGGGGGTTTCCTCGCAGGGCCCGTTCCCGGGCCCTCCGTCCCCCTAAGTGTAGACGACGGTGCCTGTGCCCCCCGCGAGAGACGGGAGAGGCCCCGAAGCCACGGTTTTTCCCTCTCGGGAGCTTCCTCGCGCCGCACGCGGCCAACGGGTAAAAGGGTTGGGGTCGCGGGGCCCGTCGTGGCGACGGGGTCCCCTTCCCCGCCCCGGCCCTGCCGGGGTTGTGGCTCGCGCCGAGGCCGAGTCGTGCGCGGGGTCGCGCCCCGGGGACGCGTGCCCCGGCGGTGGCCCGCGGGACGCCGCGGTGTCCTCCGCCGCTGCGCGCTCCTTCCCCCGGGCTGTGGCCGCGCCGCGTCGCGCGCCGACGTGCCCGCGGGTGTGTGTGTGTGTGTGTGTGTGGTGGGTTCGTGTGCCGTGTGGGGCGGCGGCGGCGTCGTCGTCGTCGTCGTCGTCGTCGCGGCCCCTGCGTCCACCCCCCCACCCGCAGACCACCACCAAACTCACACCCCCCCCCCCCCCCGTCAGAAGGCCGCCCGTTTCCCGCCGGCTCGTGCTCCTGTCCGTCCGCCCGCCTCCTCGCCTC
>NW_027223834.1:145000-152734 GCF_028538775.1 Myotis yumanensis
TTGAGTCTCTGCCCAAGTGCAAACAGCGGGCGACCTACTACAGAGCCTTGCAGTCAATGGGTAGTCCTCTATTCTTGTGTGGGTGATCTAGTTGAACTACACACAGGTTGTTTTCTGCATAGGTGGCATTCAGAGGAAAACAAACAACAAACTCAGAATAAGAGCCCATGCCCGGTGTCATTAACTAACGAGGTCCTTTGGCATCCTCTCTTCTCCAGTTTCCCTCTGCCTCCCTCCAATCTCTCCCCCTTCCCTCTTGCTCCCCCGCTCCTCCACTCCCATCCGTAATACCGACTCACGCCCCCCCCTCCAGTCTATTCCACTCACCGCCCCCCCCCCCCCCCAGATTCTGTCCATCCTGGGGCTCACACACAGTATACATACATACATACATACATACATACATACATTCGTCCTACACCTGAGTATCAACCAAAGACTTGGAAACAATGAGGAGGAGACTCAAGAAGTAATGCCATTCAAAACTAAACATTAAGTCATTGTGTAAATTCTGTGAAAGGAAAAGTGGATAGGGTATGCCTGTAAATGGCATAGCTCTCCCTGCTCACCTAGCCTTTTCAATGACAGCACCCACCCCATACTCACCCCCTTACTGTCATGGATGCTTTTCATGATCCCTGAGAGGAAGAAAATATCCCCTGTTGCTGAACCCTGGCTTTTCAACACTGCAGATGACCCTCTTGGACAGATGCAGGAACTCTCTCCCTCCCAGTCCCAGAGAGGATGTTTTGACCCACCCTTGATCTCTTTCTTGGTTTGTTTTCTTTCAATGGTGGTAAACACAGACCTCCTTTGAACCTTTGATAAGCCTACAGTTTACATTCACACTCCTTTAGCTTGATTTTTAATACAACTCCCGGGGTCAGGATCACGACTTTAGAGTCACGGTTGGTTCGCCCCATGAGAGGACTCCTGTGTGTGTGTGGGGGGGGGGGGGGGGGTGGCGGGGGGGGGGGGATTGCCCGCTTTGCTTTCTCCCGCCTCCCTAAAATGTCACCAGTGGATTTCATGTAACCCACGTACGGTCTCCTCCTGGGATTGGAGTGTATAAAATAAGGGGGCCGACATTGCCATTCTTTGGAACATCATCTCCCGCCGTTGAGATTGTGCTTCCCGGCGTACGAGCGACATTTCTGGACAGTTTGGCTGAAAGACACTCACAGAAATTCTGCACAGGTTGGAGGATTTCTTACATTGTTGACAAATGCCACACACGCACACATGTGTGTGCACTTGCTTCACGGTTGCCACCTGTGGGGCTCTTTCAGGTTCGTCCATTTAACTTCCTCTTTTTCACAGGGAGGAAGGAGGCAGCGAGTGTAATCACCAGTGAGTGTGTGACATGAGACTGAGGATTTCCCGTGGAAAGCGGGTGAGCGGACGGGTGGGCGGAGGGAGGGAGGGAGGGAGGGAGGGAGGACACATCCATCCACCCACTCATCCATCCATCCATCCATCCATCCATCCATCCATCCATCCATCCATGGACAGAAATTAAAAGTTTAACAAACAAACAGTGATGGTGAGTAGTCATGTCCTAGGCTGCTACCTTCCCTGACAAAGGTCAATCTTTCTTTTTTATAGTGTTTTTATTGAGTTCAAAGATGGGGGGAAAGAGAGAGAGAGAGAGAGAGAGAGAGAGACATCAATGATGAAAGATAATCATGGATCCACTGCTTCCTGCACACCCCCTCCTGGGAGGTGGGGTGGGGGGTGGGGGGGGAGCGGGCGGCGGCGCCGGGGATCCATCCCGCAACCCGTGCATGTGCCCTTGACCTGAATCGAACCTGGGACCCTTTAGTCTGCAGGCCGACGCTCTATCTCCCCTGAGCCAAACCGGCTAGGGTGTAATTTTCCTTTTTAAATCCCCTTATTTTTATTGAGTACGTTGCTGACTGTTACCTATCCTACGCCAACCTAAGTAAGAGAAGTATGTGTCTGTCATTTTATTTTAATTTTTATCCAATCCCAGAGGTTTCCTGCCCCCCCACCCCCACCCCCGCTTTGCCTTCTCTGGCCTCCCTCATCTATCACCAACGGAGTTCATGTAACCCACTTACATCTCCTCTTTTGCTTGACATGTATACAACAAGGTTAAAACACACACACCCTCCATTCTACAGAGTGTTATCCCATTATGTTGAGAATCTGCTTCCTGGCAATTGCCTCAAATGAACTCACAGACATTCTCCACAGATTTGAATCTTTTTTGATGTTCACACATCCATCCATCCATCCATCCATCCATCCACGGGGAAGTTAAAGATGAATGATAAAAGGGTGTCTGTCGTGAGTGGCACACTTGGAGCGGTGTGTGCGGTGGGGGGTGGGGGTGGAGGGATGGATGATCAAAACCGGCAACTGGAGCAGAGTGTGCTGGCCGGTCTGGTGACCCGGGGTTATTGAGTCAAATCATCCCTCACCAGGCCTCCCGCGACCCTCATCGCTCCACTCCCACCTATGTCTCTCCTCCTAGGGGATCTAAGACGCCGAGATCTACTGTTGACCTTCGCCTTGGACCCTGGACTCACGCCCCTCAAACCCCTCCCTCTCGCTCCCCACCCCCCCTCGCGGGATTCCTAAACGGGTGAGGGCTGGTTCCTGGGTTGGCCGATAGAGGGCACTCTTTCCCACCCGGACAGGCCGGGCCGGTTTTCTCCAACAGCCTCCCTCCCTCCCTCCCTCCCTCCCTGAAGTTGGTGAGCTGCCGGCCTGAGGGTGGGGGAACTCGGAGAAGCCCGAGGCGAGGGAGGTCCGAGGCCCTGACGTCACCGGAGAGCTTTCTGCATTTGAATGAAGCAAGCCCTGGAGTGAGATCCATTGGAATGAATCGCCCTGACCTCCCTCCTCCCCTCCCGCTTGCTCCATACCCCACCCCCTACTCCCCATCCCCCACCCCAGCGCTCCCTTCCTCTCAGCCCTCAGGTCAGGGGACTCTCAAGGGAACGCGGCCCGGTTCCCCATCTACGGAGACACATGGGTAGCGAGCCGAGCCGAGCCGAGCCGAGCCGAGAGTGAGAGGCGAGAGGGAGAGGCGTCTCTGCCAGCCTCTGGGGCTGCTTGGGGCCATTCTGAGCGGGGAGGGTCCCCCATGAATCGGGTCGCTCGGGCTCTGTCGTGGAAGTTCATCATGGAGAAAGGACTGTTGGCAAACAGACATACGTTTAGTCCATCTCCAGGTGAGATTCCTCTCGGGATGTTCCCTTTTTAAAAATCATCATTCTTGCCCTAACCGGTTTGGCTCAGTGGATAGAGCAGCGATGGCGAACCTTTTGAGATCGGCGTGCCAGCATTTTGAAAAATCCTAACTTAACTCTGGTGCCCTGTCACATATAGAAATTTTTTGATATTTGCAACCATGGTAAAACAAAGACTTATATTTCTGATATTCATTTTATATATTTAAATGCCATTTAACAAAGAATAAATCAACCAAAAAAAAAAAAAATGAGTTGTGTCATAGGTTCGCCATCACTGCGATAGAGCGTCAGCCTGCGGACTCAAGGGTCCCGGGTTCAATTCCGGTCAAGGGCATGTACCTTGGTTGCGGGCACATCCCCAGTAGGGAGTGTGCAGGAGGCAGCTGATGGATGTTTCTCTCTCATCGATGTTTCCAACTCTCTATCCCTCTCCCTTCCTCTCTGTAAAAATAAATAAATAAATAAATAAAGTATATTTAAAAAAATAAAAACCATCACATTCTCCCCTGTTGGTTCAGTCTCTGGCTCATTGAAGTCTACATACACACGACCCTTCTAATAAAACCCCACAAAAACCAACAACCAACATATGTGGGCGTCACTGGCTTAAAGACAGACATGCAGACAGACAGAGACAAACCTCTGAGTCCCTATCAGGTGAATTGGGGACGATTTGAGCAGGAAAATATAGGTTGCCCCTGTCCCATGCCCTCATTGAAAGGGGACAGGTTCTGATTTTAAAACAGCCGTCTGTCGGTCGGTCGGTCGGTCGGTCGGTCGGTGGGGTACCCCTACCTACCGCTGTGGGCACACAAGCTTGACTCCCAGGGAGAGGGAGACTTGGTTGGGTAGGGTTAAGAACGGGGAAAGTAGCCCCGGCCGGTCGGTCGGCGTCTCCGAGAGCTTCAGGACCTTCACCTCTTAGGATCATTGCCGTTTTTCCAAAAGCGGTATGAGTGAGGAGAAGGGGAGATTCCCTCTCACAGTCCTCGGAGCATCCCTCGGTTCGCTTCTGTGTGTTTTCTCTTGGTAAATCCAATTTCTGTCTTTTGTTGTTGTTGTTTTCTACACTCTTCCTAAGGGTGACCTGGCTTCTGACAGCAGAAACAGACGCCTCTACCCTTTCACAGCGGACCTCATGGACAGACTCTGTTGCCTCGCCCTCAGAAACCAGCAGGTGTATACGTCGTGTTCACGGAAAAACATGCAAACCCGTAGAGAACTTTCATGAGTTTCCTTGAGCCAAACTGTCCACACTTGCCGGGAAGCAGAACCGCAAGGGGTTTGGACAATGCTCCGGAGAATGGCTGTTTTTCACTGTGTTTTATTCATTCTTTCTCTAAATTATTATTTAATACATTTTTATTGATTTCTGAGAGGAAGGGAGAGGGAGAGAGCGATAGAAACACCCGCTACTGGGGATCGAGCCCACAACCGGGCCTGTGCCCTTGACTGAAATTGAACCCGGGACCCTTCGGTCTCCAGGCCGATGCTCTACCCACTGACCAAAACCGGCTGGGGCGTTACTTTGTTTTATACGTGACAATCCAATCCAAGGAGGAGACATACGTGGGTTACAGGAAATCCACTGGTGATAGATGAGGGAGGGAGGGAGGGAGGGAGGGAGGGAGGAAAGGGGGGGTGGGGTGGGGAGTGGGGGTACACCTCTGGGATTGGATATAAAGCAAAATGATAGATGCATACTTCTTTTTTAAAAAATACATTTTTATTGATTGCAGAGAGGGAGGGAGAGAGAAACATCATTGATGAGGGAGAATCGGGGATCGGCGGCTTCCTGCATGCCCCATAGTCGGGCTCGAGCCCGTGACCAGGGTGGGCATGCTCCCTGGCCCCGAATCGAACCCAGGACCTTAAGGTCTGCCACAGGCTGACCTCGGCTCTACCCACTGAGCCAAACCGGCCAGGGCTACACCTACTTCTTTTCCTGAGGTGGGTGCAGGATAGATAGTTAACAGGCAACAATACACGTGATAACAATAACAATGAAGGAATTTATGGTCTCTTTCCTGCAGGGCACCCAGGGGCATTTGCTTGTGTGTGTGTGTGTGGGGGGGGGGGGGGGGGGGCGCGGAGGTGGGGGGAGGGGGAGAGAGTAGGGGGGCTAATGTTACAAGCTCCTCTGACATTTCAGAGGTGTGTTGTCTTACATGCAAAAGGACCATAGGTTCAGTTAAGGTAAACGCTGACCTGGTCAGGGAAGACTCAGGCCTAGGACGCGACTACCCACCACAAGTGCTCTTAGTGACAGCCTCCCTTCAGACCATCCCTGCGGTCGATTTAGGCCTTTCAGGTTGCAAGACCGCCAGGCAGGCTTTCCCCTGAGCTCGTCGGGTTAGCATGTGGCCCCTTTCGTCGTCCACAGTTGTGTGGGAATAAAGGAGTCATCCTTTCTGTCAAAGAAGGGAGCTTAGGCTGCCTCCATTTTGGCTCCAGGGACTTGGCCGCCGCCATTTCGAAATGGCATAGGTCAACCCCTCCCTCTTATCCTCTCCACACCCCCCCCCCCCCCACACCCCCGTTTTAATTTCGCTGCTTTGTTTCTCTTTTAAACAAATTCACATTTCATTTATGTTGAAATAAACTGTACAAAATTAACTTTCTTCACCGAAAATAACAGCTATGTTTTCTGTATTCTTCCTAGGTAAACTACAAAACGCATTCTTGTAGGTTGTCTAGGTTTCGCTTATAAATTGAGACGCGGCAGTAGATGTATCCACGGAAAAAGACAGAATGAAACAGACCGATCTGTTGTCAGGATCCATGGCCTCTGATCCTGTCTTGACCGTGAAACGGAAGTGTTCCGCATATTCTAGCTTATGGAGCCCTAACTGGTTTGGCTCAGTGGATAGAGCATCTGCCTGCTGACTAAAAGGTCTCAGGTTGGATTCCGGTCAAGGGCACGTACCTTGGTTGTGGGCACATCCCCGGTAGGAAGTGTGCAGGAGGCAGCTGATCAATGTTTCTCTCTCATCGATGTTTCTAACTCTCTATCCCTCTCCCTTCCTCTCTGTAAAAAAATAAATAAATAAAATACATTTAAAAAAAATAAAAATCATCATTCTCCCCTTTTGGTTCAGTCTCTGGCTCACTGAAGTCTACATACACGTGACCCTCCTAAAAAAAACAACAACAACAACAAAAACCCACCCCCACAAAAACCAACAACCAAGTAAGTTGGCATCACTGGCTTGAGTCAAACTGTCCACACTTGCCGGGAAGCAGAACCGCAAGGGGTTTGGACAATGCTCCGGAGAATGGCTGTTTTTCACTTTGTTTTATTCATTCTTTTTTCTAAATTATTATTTAATACATTTTTATTGATTTCTGAGAGGAAGGGAGAGGGAGAGAGCGATAGAGACGTCCAGGATGACAGAGGATCACCCGTCCGCTGCTTCCTGCACACCCGCTCCTGGGGATCGAGCCCACAACCGGGCCTGCGCCCTTGACTGTAATCGAACCCAGGACCCCTTCGGTCCCCGGGCCGATGCTCTACCCACTGACCCAAACCGGCCGGGGCGTCACTTTGTTTAATACGTGACAATCCAATTCAAGGAGGAGACATAAGTGGGTTACAGGAAATCCACTGGTGATAGATGAAGGAGGGAGGGAGCGATGGAGGTACCAAAGTGGGGCGCGGGGGGGGGGGGGGGGGCGGCCTCTGGGATTGAATACAAACTGAAATGATAGACGCACACTTCTTTTTATTTATTTTATTGATGTTTTACAGAGAGGAAGGGAGAGGGAGGGAGAGAGAAACCTCATCCATGAGAGAGAATCTTGGATCGGCCGCCTCCTGCACGCCCCCTAGTGGGGCTCGAGCCTGTGACCCGGGCGGGCATGCGCCCGGGACCCAAAATCGAACCCGGGACCTTAAGGTCCGCCGCAGGCTGACCTCGGCTCTACCCACTGAGCCAAACCGGCCAGGGCCTCACCTACTTCTTTTCCTGAGGTGGGTGCAGGATAGATAGTTAACAGGCAACAATACACGTGATAACAATAACAATGAAGGAATTTATGGTCTCTGTCCTGCAGAGCCCCCAGGCGCATTTGCTTGTGTCTGTGTGGGGAGGGGGGGGGGGGGGGGGGGAGGGCGCGGGGCGGGGACGGCGAGATGTTCCAAGTTCCTCTGACATTTTATGGCATAGGTATGTTGTGTCTTAGATGCTAAGGTAAACACTGACCTGGTCTGGGAAGACTCCGGCCTAGGTAGGACGGGACTACCCACCACTACTGCTCTCAGTAACAGTCTCCCTTCAGACCATCCCTGCGGTGGCTTTAGGCCTCTCGGTTTGCAAGACCGCCAGGCAGGCCTTCCCCTGAGCTCGTCGGGTTAGCATGTGGCCCCTTTCGTCGTCCACAGTTGTGTGGGAATAAAGGAGTCATCCTTTCTGTCAAAGAAGGGAGTTTAGGCAGCTTCTCTTTTGGCTCCAGGGGCTTGGTAGCCGCCCTCTCTCTTATCCTCTCCACCCGCCTCCCCCTCCTCCCCCCCCCC
>NW_027223835.1:0-149683 GCF_028538775.1 Myotis yumanensis
AACTTCTGGGAAAATGTCTAATTTTGTACAACTCTTAAAATACAGTAGAATAGTCCCGGGAAGTGATTAGAAACATGTAAGAAACACTTGAAATGCTGTTAAATAGAGCCGTTCTATCTTTATGGCCTAGTTCAATCACTGAGATGAGACGTAAAAAACTCTCAACTGAGGAGAGTAATGAAGAAGTTTACAATTGCGGCTACTCTACATGTTGTTTTTCCACGGAAAGTGTTTTCAAACTTAAGAATTGCTGTTTATAAAGCTCAGAATATGTATGAAGCTGATAAATAAAGAGAATACTGTTTATATTTACAGGTGATTCTGATTAGACTGGTGTTTTCTGAATGACTCAATTGAAACCTTGAAGATTCCTGTGTATACTTCTAGGAAAACTGTCTACTTTTGGTAAAATGCTTAACATACACAATGATAGTCAAGAGAAATGATTAGAAACATGTAGGAAACACTTGAAATGCTGGTACATAGAGCCGTTCTATCTTTATTTTCATGTTCAATCACGGAGATTATAGATGGAATGCTAAAAATGACGAGAATACAGATAATGTTTACCATTCTGGCTACTTTAGAATGATGTATTTCCAAAGAATGTGCTTTCAAACATTAAGAATTTCCATTTATAAAGCTCAGAAAAATGTGGTGAAGCTGATAAATGAAGAGAATACTATTTATATTTACAACTGAGGCTGAATTGCCTGGCGTTTTCTGAATGGCACAATTTAAATCTTAAAGATTCCTGTGTATACTACTAGGAAAACTGTCTACTTTTGGTAAAACTCTTAAAATACACAATGATAGTCCCGGAAATGATTAGAAACATGTAAGAAACACTTTAAATAGGGGTGAAATGGAGCCGTTCTATCCTGATGGCCAGTTCAATCACGGAGATTAGAGGTAGGAAAACTCTCAATAAAGAGAGTAATGATAATGTTTACAATTCCGGCTACTCTAGATGGTGTTTTTCCAAAGAAAGTGCTTCCAATATTAAGAATTGCTTGTTTTTAAAGCTCAGAATATGTGTATGAGGCTGATAAGTTAAGAGAATACCTGTTTCTATTTACAATTATGCTGAATTGCCCTGGCATTTTCTTAATGACAAAGTTTACATCCTGAAGATTCATGTATCTACTTCTGGGAAAATGTCTAATTTTGGTACAACTCTTAAAATACAGTAGAAATAGTCCCGGGAAGTGATTAGAAACATGTAAGAAAACACTTGAAATGCTATTAAATAGAGCCATTCTATCTTTATGGCCTAGTTCAATCACTGAGATGAAGAGTAAAAAACTCTCAACTGAGGAGAGTATTGATGAAGTTTACAATTGCAGCTACTCTAGATGTTGTTTTTCCAAGGAAAGTGTTTTCAAACATTAAGAATTGCTGTTTATAAAGCTCAGAATAGGTATGAAGCTGATAAATAAAGAGAATACTGTTTATATTTACAGGTTGATTCTGATTAGACTGGTGTTTTTCTGAATGACTCAATTGTAACCTTGAAGATTCCTGTGTATACTTCTAGGAAAACTGTCTACTTTTGGTAAAATGCTTAACATACACAATGATAGTCAAGAGAAATGATTAGAAACATGTAAGAAACACTTGAAATGCTGGTACATAGAGCCGTTCTATCTTTATTTTCATGTTCAATCACGGAGATTATAGATGGAATGCTAAGAAAATGACGAGAATACAGATAATGTTTACCATTCTGGCTACTTTAGATGATGTATTTCCAAAGAATGTGCTTTCAAACATTAAGAATTTCCATTTATAAAGCTCAGAAAATGTGTGAAGCTGATAAATGAAGAGAATACTATTTATATTTACAACTGAGGCTGAATTGCCTGGCGTTTTCTGAATGGCACAATTTAAATTCTTAAAGATACCTGTGTATACTACTAGGAAAACTGTCTACTTTTGGTAAAACTCTTAAATACACAATGATAGTCCCGGAAATGATTAGAAACATGTAAGAAACACTTTAAATAGGGGTAAATGGAGCCGTTCTATCCTGATGGCCTAGTTCAATCACGGAGATTAGAGGGTAGAAAACTCTCAATAAAGAGAGTAATGATAATGTTTACAATCCGGCTACTCTAGATGGTTGTTTTTCCAAAGAAAGTGCTTCCAATATTAAGAATTGCTGTTTTCAAAGGTCAGAATATGTGTATGAGGCTGATAAGTTAAGAGAATACTGTTTATATTTACAATTATGGCTGAATTGCCTGGCATTTTCTTAATGACAAAGTTTACATCCTGAAGATTCATGTATCTACTTCTGGGAAAATGTCTAATTTTGGTACAACTCTTAAAATACAGTAGAATAGTCCCGGGGAAGTGAGTGTAGAAACATGTAAGAAACACTTGAAATGCTGTTAAATAGAGCCGTTCTATCTTTATGGCATAGTTCAATCACTGAGATGAGACGTAAAAAACTCTCAACTGAGGAGAGTAATGATGAGTTTACAATTGCGGCTACTCTACATGTTGTTTTTCCACGGAAAGTGTTTTCAAACATTCAGAATTGCTGTTTTATAAAGCTCAGAATATGTATGAAGCTGATAAATAAAGAGAATACTGTTTATATTTACAGGTGATTCTGATTAGACTGGTGTTTTCTGATGACTCAATTGAAACCTTGAAGATTCCTGTGTATACTTCTAGGAAAACTGTCTACTTTTGGTAAAATGCTTAACATACACAATGATAGTCAAGAGAAAATGATTAGAAACATGTAAGAAACACTTGAAATGCTGGTACATAGAGCCGTTCTATCTTTATTTTCATGTTCAATCACGGAGATTATAGATGGAATGCTAAGAAATGACGAGAATACAGATAATGTTTACCATTCTGGCTACTTTAGATGATGTATTTCCAAAGAATGTGCTTTCAAACATTAAGAATTTCCATTTATAAAGCTCAGAAAATGTGTGAAGCTGATAAATGAAGAGAATACTATTTATATTTACAACTGAGGCTGAATTGCCTGGCGTTTTCTGAATGGGCACAATTTAAATCTTAAAGATTCCTGTGTATACTACTAGGAAAACTGTCTACTTTTGGTAAAACTCTTAAAATACACAATGATAGTCCCGAAATGATTAGAAAACATGTAAGAAACACTTTAAATAGGGGTAAATGGAGCCGTTCTATCCTGATGGCCAGTTCAATCACGGAGATTAGAGGTAGAAAACTCTCAATAAAGAGAGTAATGATAATGTTTACAATTCCGGCTACTCTAGATGGTGTTTTTCCAAAGAAAGTGCTTCCCAATATTAAGAATTGCTGTTTTTAAAGCTCAGAATATGTGTATGAGGCTGATAAGTTAAGAGAATACTGTTTATATTTACAATTATGGCTGAATTGCCTGGCATTTTCTTAATGACAAAGTTTACATCCTGAAGATTCATGTATCTACTTCTGGGAAAATGTCTAATTTTGGTACAACTCTTAAAATACAGTAGAATAGTCCCGGGAAGTGATTAGAAACATGTAAGAAACACTTGAAATGCTGTTAAATAGAGCCGTTCTATCTTTATGGCATAGTTCAATCACTGAGATGAGACGTAAAAAACTCTCAACTGAGGAGAGTAATGATGAAGTTTACAATTGCGGCTACTCTACATGTTGTTTTTCCACGGAAAGTGTTTTCAAACATTCAGAATTGCTGTTTATAAAGCTCAGAATATGTATGAAGCTGATAAATAAAGAGAATACTGTTTATATTTACAGGTGATTCTGATTAGACTGGTGTTTTCTGAATGACTCAATTGAAACCTTGAAGATTCCTGTGTATACTTCTAGGAAAACTGTCTACTTTTGGTAAAATGCTTAACATACACAATGATAGTCAAGAGAAATGATTAGAAACATGTAAGAAACACTTGAAATGCTGGTACATAGAGCCGTTCTATCTTTATTTTCATGTTCAATCACGGAGATTATAGATGGAATGCTAAGAAATGACGAGAATACAGATAATGTTTACCATTCTGGCTACTTTAGATGATGTATTTCCAAAGAATGTGCTTTCAAACATTAAGAATTTCCATTTATAAAGCTCAGAAAATGTGTGAAGCTGATAAATGAAGAGAATACTATTTATATTTACAACTGAGGCTGAATTGCCTGGCGTTTTCTGAATGGCACAATTTAAATCTTAAAGATTCCTGTGTATACTACTAGGAAAACTGTCTACTTTTGGTAAAACTCTTAAAATACACAATGATAGTCCCGGAAATGATTAGAAACATGTAAGAAACACTTTAAATAGGGGTAAATGGAGCCGTTCTATCCTGATGGCCTACTTCAATCACCGAGATTAGAGGTAGAAAACTCTCAATAAAGAGAGTAATGATAATGTTTACAATTCTGGCTACTCTAGATGGTGTTTTTACAAAGAAAGTGCTTCCAATATTAAGAATTGCTGTTTTCAAAGGTCAGAATATGTTTATGAGACTGATAAATTAAGAGAATACTGTTTATATTTACAATTATGGCTGAATTGCCTGGCATTTTCTTAATGACAAAGTTTACATCCTGAAGATTCATGTATCTACTTCTGGGAAAATGTCTAATTTTGGTACAACTCTTAAAATACAGTAGAATAGTCCCGGGAAGTGATTAGAAACATGTAAGAAACACTTGAAATGCTGTTAAATAGAGCCGTTCTATCTTTATGGCCTAGTTCAATCACTGAGATGAGACGTAAAAAACTCTCAACTGAGGAGAGTAATGATGAAGTTTACAATTGCGGCTACTCTACATGTTGTTTTTCCACGGAAAGTGTTTTCAAACATTAAGAATTGCTGTTTATAAAGCTCAGAATATGTATGAAGCTGATAAATAAAGAGAATACTGTTTATATTTACAGGTGATTCTGATTAGACTGGTGTTTTCTGAATGACTCAATTGAAACCTTGAAGATTCCTGTGTATACTTCTAGGAAAACTGTCTACTTTTGGTAAAATGCTTAACATACACAATGATAGTCCCGAGAAATGATTAGAAACATGTAAGAAACACTTGAAATGCTGGTACATAGAGCCGTTCTATCTTTATTTTCATGTTCAATCACGGACATTAGAGATAGAATGCTAAGAAATGACGAGAATACAGACAATGTTTACCATTCTTTCTACTGTAGGTGATGTATTTCCGAAGAATATGCTTTCAAACATTAGGAATTTCCATTTATAAATTCAGAATATGTGTGAAGCTGATAAAGGAAGAGAATGCTGTTTATATTTACAGGTGACTATGATTAGACTGGCGTTTACTGAATGACTCAATTTAAACCTTGAAGATTCCTGTAAATAGTTGTAGGAAAACTGTCTACCTTTGGTAAAACTCTTCACATACACAATAATAGCCCAGAAAAATGATTAATAACATGTAAGAAACACTTGAAATGCTGGTACATAGAGCCGTTCTATCTTTATGTTCATGTTCAATCACGGAGATTAGAGATAGAATGCTAAGAAATGACGAGAATACAGATAATGTTTCCATTCTGGCTAGTTTAGATGATGTATTTCCGAAAAATGTGCTTTCAAAAATTAAGAATAGCAGTTTATAAAGGTCGACTATGGGTATGAAGCTGATAAATGAAGAGAATACTGTTTATATTTACAGGTGATTCTCATTAGACTGGTGTTTTCTGAATGACTCAATTGAAACCTTGAAGATTCCTGTGTATACTTCTAGGAAAACTGTCTACTTTTGGTAAAACTCTTAAAATACACAATGATAGTCCCGGAAATGATTAGAAACATGTAAGAAACACTTTAAATAGGGGTAAATGGAGCCGTTCTATCCTGATGGCCTAGTTCAATCACGGAGATTAGAGGTAGAAAACTCTCAATAAAGAGAGTAATGATAATGTTTACAATTCCGGCTACTCTAGATGGTGTTTTTCCAAAGAAAGTGCTTCCAATATTAAGAATTGCTGTTTTTAAAGCTCAGAATATGTGTATGAGGCTGATAAGTTAAGAGAATACTGTTTATATTTACAATTATGGCTGAATTGCCTGGCATTTTCTTAATGACAAAGTTTACATCCTGAAGATTCATGTATCTACTTCTGGGAAAATGTCTAATTTTGGTACAACTCTTCAAATACAGTAGAATAGTCCCGGGAAGTGATTAGAAACATGTAAGAAACACTTGCAATGCTGTTAAATAGAGCCGTTCTATCTTTATGGCCTAGTTCAATCACTGAGATGAGAGGTAAAAAACTCTCAACTGAGGAGAGTAATGATGAAGTTTACAATTGCGGCTACTCTAGATGTTGTTTTTCCACGGAAAGTGTTTTCAAACATTAAGAATTGCTGTTTATAAAGCTCAGAATATGTATGAAGCTGATAAATAAAGAGAATACTGTTTATATTTACAGGTGATTCTGATTAGACTGGCGTTTTCTGAATGACTCAATTGAAACCTTGAAGATTCCCGTGTATACTTCTAGGAAAACTGTCTACTTTTGCTAAAACGCTTAGCATACACAATGATAGTCCCGAGAAATGATTAGAAACATGTAAGAAACACTTGAAATGCTGGTACATAGAGCCGTTCTATCTTTATTTTCATGTTCAATCACGGACATTAGAGATAGAATGCTAAGAAATGACGAGAATACAGACAATGTTTACCATTCTGGCTACTTTAGGTGGTGTATTTCCGAGAATGTGCTTTCAAACATTAAGAATTTCCATTTATAAAGCTCAGAATATGTGTGAAGCTGATAAATGAAGAGAATGCTGTTTATATTTACAGGTGACTATGATTAGACTGGCGTTTACTGAATGACTCAATTTAAACCTTGAAGATTCCTGTAAATAGTTGTAGGAAAACTGTCTACCTTTGGTAAAACGCTTCACATACACAATGATAGTCCCGAAAAATGATTAGAAACATGTAAGAAACACTTGAAATGCTGGTACATAGAGCCGTTCTATCTTTATGTTCATGTTCAATCACGGAGATTAGAGATAGAATGCTGCGTAATGACGAGAGTACAGATAATGTTTACCATTCTGGCTACTATAGATGATGTATTTCCAAAAAATGTGCTTTCAAAAATTAAGAAAAGCAGTTTATAAAGCTAGACTATGGGTATGAAGCTGATAAATGAAGAGAATACTGTTTATATTTACAGGTGATTCTCATTAGACTGGTGTTTTCTGAATGACTCAATTGAAACCTTGAAGATTCCTGTGTATACTTCTATGAAAACTGTCTACTTTTGGTAAAATGCTTAACATACACAATGATAGTCAAGAGAAATGATTAGAAACATGTAAGAAACACTTGAAATGCTGGTACATAGAGCCGTTCTATCTTTATTTTCATGTTCAATCACGGAGATTATAGATGGAATGCTAAGAAATGACGAGAATACAGATAATGTTTACCATTCTGGCTACTTTAGATGATGTATTTCCAAAGAATGTGCTTTCAAACATTAAGAATTTCCATTTATAAAGCTCAGAATATGTGTGAAGCTGATAAATGAAGAGAATACTATTTATATTTACAACTGAGGCTGAATTGCCTGGCGTTTTCTGAATGGCACAATTTAAATCTTAAAGATTCCTGTGTATACTACTAGGAAAACTGTCTACTTTTGGTAAAACTCTTAAAATACACAATGATAGTCCCGGAAATGATTAGAAACATGTAAGAAACACTTTAAATAGGGGTAAATGGAGCCGTTCTATCCTGATGGCCTAGTTCAATCACCGAGATTAGAGGTAGAAAACTCTCAATAAAGAGAGTAATGATAATGTTTACAATTCCGGCTACTCTAGATGGTGTTTTTCCAAAGAAAGTGCTTCCAATATTAAGAATTGCTGTTTTTAAAGCTCAGAATATGTGTATGAGGCTGATAAGTTAAGAGAATACTGTTTATATTTACAATTATGGCTGAATTGCCTGGCATTTTCTTAATGACAAAGTTTACATCCTGAAGATTCATGTATCTACTTCTGGGAAAATGTCTAATTTTGGTACAACTCTTAAAATACAGTAGAATAGTCCCGGGAAGTGATTAGAAACATGTAAGAAACACTTGAAATGCTGGTACATAGAGCCGTTCTATCTTTATTTTCATGTTCAATCACGGACATTAGAGATAGAATGCTAAGAAATGACGAGAATACAGACAATGTTTACCATTCTTTCTACTGTAGGTGATGTATTTCCGAAGAATATGCTTTCAAACATTAGGAATTTCCATTTATAAATTCAGAATATGTGTGAAGCTGATAAAGGAAGAGAATGCTGTTTATATTTACAGGTGACTATGATTAGACTGGCGTTTACTGAATGACTCAATTTAAACCTTGAAGATTCCTGTAAATAGTTGTAGGAAAACTGTCTACCTTTGGTAAAACTCTTCACATTCACAATAATAGTCCCGAAAAATGATTAATAACATGTAAGAAACACTTGAAATGCTGGTACATAGAGCCGTTCTATCTTTATGTTCATGTTCAATCACGGAGATTAGAGATAGAATGCTAAGAAATGACGAGAATACAGATAATGTTTCCATTCTGGCTACTTTAGATGATGTATTTCCGAAAAATGTGCTTTCAAAAATTAAGAATAGCAGTTTATAAAGGTCGACTATGGGTATGAAGCTGATAAATGAAGAGAATACTGTTTATATTTACAGGTGATTCTCATTAGACTGGTGTTTTCTGAATGACTCAATTGAAACCTTGAAGATTCCTGTGTATACTTCTAGGAAAACTGTCTACTTTTGGTAAAACTCTTAAAATACACAATGATAGTCCCGGAAATGATTAGAAACATGTAAGAAACACTTTAAATAGGGGTAAATGGAGCCGTTCTATCCTGATGGCCTAGTTCAATCACGGAGATTAGAGGTAGAAAACTCTCAATAAAGAGAGTAATGATAATGTTTACAATTCCGGCTACTCTAGATGGTGTTTTTCCAAAGAAAGTGCTTCCAATATTAAGAATTGCTGTTTTTAAAGCTCAGAATATGTGTATGAGGCTGATAAGTTAAGAGAATACTGTTTATATTTACAATTATGGCTGAATTGCCTGGCATTTTCTTAATGACAAAGTTTACATCCTGAAGATTCATGTATCTACTTCTGGGAAAATGTCTAATTTTGGTACAACTCTTAAAATACAGTAGAATAGTCCCGGGAAGTGATTAGAAACATGTAAGAAACACTTGAAATGCTGTTAAATAGAGCCGTTCTATCTTTATGGCCTAGTTCAATCACTGAGATGAGAGGTAAAAAACTCTCAACTGAGGAGAGTAATGATGAAGTTTACAATTGCGGCTACTCTACATGTTGTTTTTCCACGGAAAGTGTTTTCAAACATTAAGAATTGCTGTTTATAAAGCTCAGAATATGTATGAAGCTGATAAATAAAGAGAATACTGTTCATATTTACAGGTGATTCTGATTAGACTGGCGTTTTCTGAATGACTCAATTGAAACCTTGAAGATTCCCGTGTATACTTCTAGGAAAACTGTCTACTTTTGCTATAACGCTTAGCATACACAATGATAGTCCCGAGAAATGATTAGAAACATGTAAGAAACACTTGAAATGCTGGTACATAGAGCCGTTTTATCTTTATTTTCATGTTCAATCACGGACATTAGAAATAGAATGCTAAGAAATGAGGAGAATACAGACAATGTTTACCATTCTGGCTACTTTAGGTGATGTATTTCCGAAGAATGTGCTTTCAAAAATTAAGAATAGCAGTTTATAAAGGTAGACTATGGGTATGAAGCTGATAAATGAAGAGAATACTGTTTATATTTACAGGTGATTCTCATTAGACTGGCATTTTCTGAATGACTCAATTGAAACCTTGAAGATTCCCGTGTATACTTCTAGGAAAACTGTCTACTTTTGCTAAAACGCTTAGCATACACAATGATAGTCCCGAGAAATGATTAGAAACATGTAAGAAACACTTGAAATGCTGGTACATAGAGCCGTTCTATCTTTATTTTCATGTTCAATCACGGACATTAGAGATAGAATGCTAAGAAATGACGAGAATACAGACAATGTTTACCATTCTTTCTACTGTAGGTGATGTATTTCCGAAGAATGTGCTTTCAAACATTAGGAATTTCCATTTATAAACTCAGAATATGTGTGAAGCTGATAAATGAAGAGAATGCTGTTTATATTTACAGGTGACTATGATTAGACTGGCGTTTACTGAATGACTCAATTTAAACCTTGAAGATTCCTGTAAATAGTTGTAGGAAAACTGTCTACCTTTGGTAAAACTCTTCACATACACAATAATAGTCCCGAAAAATGATTAATAACATGTAAGAAACACTTGAAATGCTGATACATAGAGCCGTTCTATCTTTATGTTCATGTTCAATCACGGAGATTAGAGATAGAATGCTAAGAAATGACGAGAATACGGATAATGTTTACCATTCTGGCTACTTTAGATGATGTATTTCCGAAAAATGTGCTTTCAAAAATTAAGAATAGCAGTTTATAAAGGTAGACTATGGGTATGAAGCTGATAAATGAAGAGAATACTGTTTATATTTACAGGTGATTCTCATTAGACTGGTGTTTTCTGAATGACTCAATTGAAACCTTGAAGATTCCTGTGTATACTTCTAGGAAAACTGTCTACTTTTGGTAAAATGCTTAACATACACAATGATAGTCAAGAGAAATGATTAGAAACATGTAAGAAACACTTGAAATGCTGGTACATAGAGCCGTACTATCTTTATTTTCATGTTCAATCACGGAGATTATCGATGGAATGCTAAGAAATGACGAGAATACAGATAATGTTTACCATTCTGGCTACTTTAGATGATGTATTTCCAAAGAATGTGCTTTCAAACATTAAGAATTTCCATTTATAAAGCTCAGAAAATGTGTGAAGCTGATAAATGAAGAGAATACTATTTATATTTACAACTGAGGCTGAATTGCCTGGCGTTTTCTGAATGGCACAATGTAAATCTTAAAGATTCCTGTGTATACTACTCGGAAAACTGTCTACTTTTGGTAAAACTCTTAAAATACACAATGATAGTCCCGGAAATGATTAGAAACATGTAAGAAACACTTTAAATAGGGGTAAATGGAGCCGTTCTATCCTGATGGCCTAGTTCAATCACGGAGATTAGAGGTAGAAAACTCTCAATAAAGAGAGTAATGATAATGTTTACAATTCCGGCTACTCTAGATGGTGTTTTTCCAAAGAAAGTGCTTCCAATATTAAGAATTGCTGTTTTTAAAGCTCAGAATATGTGTATGAGGCTGATAAGTTAAGAGAATACTGTTTATATTTACAATTATGGCTGAATTGCCTGGCATTTTCTTAATGACAAAGTTTACATCCTGAAGATTCATGTATCTACTTCTGGGAAAATGTCTAATTTTGGTACAACTCTTCAAATACAGTAGAATAGTCCCGGGAAGTGATTAGAAACATGTAAGAAACACTTGAAATGCTGTTAAATAGAGCCGTTCTATCTTTATGGCCTAGTTCAATCACTGAGATGAGACGTAAAAAACTCTCAACTGAGGAGAGTAATGATGAAGTTTACAATTGCGGCTACTCTAGATGTTGTTTTTCCAAGGAAAGTGTTTTCAAACATTACGAATTACTGTTTATAAAGCTCAGAATATGTATGAAGCTGATAAATAAAGAGAATACTGTTTATATTTACAGGTGATTCTGATTAGACTGGTGTTTTCTGAATGACTCAATTGAAACCTTGAAGATTCCTGTGTATACTTCTATGAAAACTGTCTACTTTTGGTAAAATGCTTAACATACACAATGATAGTCAAGAGAAATGATTAGAAACATGTAAGAAACACTTGAAATGCTGGTACATAGAGCCGTTCTATCTTTATTTTCATGTTCAATCACGGAGATTATAGATGGAATGCTAAGAAATGACGAGAATACAGATAATGTTTACCATTCTGGCTACTTTAGATGATGTATTTCCAAAGAATGTGCTTTCAAACATTAAGAATTTCCATTTATAAAGCTCAGAAAATGTGTGAAGCTGATAAATGAAGAGAATACTATTTATATTTACAACTGAGGCTGAATTGCCTGGCGTTTTCTGAATGGCACAATTTAAATCTTAAAGATTCCTGTGTATACTACTAGGAAAACTGTCTACTTTTGGTAAAACTCTTAAAATACACAATGATAGTCCCGGAAATGATTAGAAACATGTAAGAAACACTTTAAATAGGGGTAAATGGAGCCGTTCTATCCTGATGGCCTAGTTCAATCACGGAGATTAGAGGTAGAAAACTCTCAATAAAGAGAGTAATGATAATGTTTACAATTCCGGCTACTCTAGATGGTGTTTTTCCAAAGAAAGTGCTTCCAATATTAAGAATTGCTGTTTTTAAAGCTCAGAATATGTGTATGAGGCTGATACGTTAAGAGAATACTGTATATATTTACAATTATGGCTGAATTGCCTGGCATTTTCTTAATGACAAAGTTTACATCCTGAAGATTCATGTATCTACTTCTGGGAAAATGTCTAATTTTGGTACAACTCTTAAAATACAGTTGAATAGTCCCGGGAAGTGATTAGAAACATGTAAGAAACACTTGAAATGCTGTTAAATAGAGCCGTTCTATCTTTATGGCCTAGTTCAATCACTGAGATGAGAGGTAAAAAACTCTCAACTGAGGAGAGTAATGATGAAGTTTACAATTGCGGCTACTCTAGATGTTGTTTTTCCAAGGAAAGTGTTTTCAAACATTACGAATTACTGTTTATAAAGCTCAGAATATGTATGAAGCTGATAAATAAAGAGAATACTGTTTATATTTACAGGTGATTCTGATTAGACTGGTGTTTTCTGAATGACTCAATTGAAACCTTGAAGATTCCTGTGTATACTTCTATGAAAACTGTCTACTTTTGGTAAAATGCTTAACATACACAATGATAGTCAAGAGAAATGATTAGAAACATGTAAGAAACACTTGAAATGCTGGTACATAGAGCCGTTCTATCTTTATTTTCATGTTCAATCACGGAGATTATAGATGGAATGCTAAGAAATGACGAGAATACAGATAATGTTTACCATTCTGGCTACTTTAGATGATGTATTTCCAAAGAATGTGCTTTCAAACATTAAGAATTTCCATTTATAAAGCTCAGAAAATTTGTGAAGCTGATAAATGAAGAGAATACTATTTATATTTACAACTGAGGCTTAATTGCCTGGCGTTTTCTGAATGGCACAATTTAAATCTTAAAGATTCCTGTGTATACTACTAGGAAAACTGTCTACTTTTGGTAAAACTCTTAAAATACACAATGATAGTCCCGGAAATGATTAGAAACATGTAAGAAACACTTTAAATAGGGGTAAATGGAGCCGTTCTATCCTGATGGCCTAGTTCAATCACGGAGATTAGAGGTAGAAAACTCTCAATGAAGAGAGTAATGATAATGTTTACAATTCCGGCTACTCTAGATGGTGTTTTTCCAAAGAAAGTGCTTCCCATATTAAGAATTGCTGTTTTTAAAGCTCAGAATATGTGTATGAGGCTGATAAGTTAAGAGAATACTGTTTATATTTACAATTATGGCTGAATTGCCTGGCATTTTCTTAATGACAAAGTTTACATCCTGAAGATTCATGTATCTACTTCTGGGAAAATGTCTAATTTTGGTACAACTCTTAAAATACAGTAGAATAGTCCCGGGAAGTGATTAGAAACATGTAGGAAACACTTGAAATGCTGTTAAAAAGAGCCGTTCTATCTTTATGGCCTACTTCAATCACTGAGATGAGAGGTAAAAATCTCTCAACTGAGGAGAGTAATGATGAAGTTTACAATTGCGGCTACTCTACATGTTGTTTGTCCAAGGAAAGTGTTTTCAAACATTAAGAATTGCTGTTTATAAAGCTCAGAATATGTATGAAGCTGATAAATAAAGAGAATACTGTTTATATTTACAGGTGATCCTGATTAGACTGGCGTTTTCTGAATGACTCAATTGAAAACTTGAAGATTCCCGTGTATACTTCTGGGAAAACTGTCTACTTTTGCTAAAACGCTTAGCATACACAATGATAGTCCCGAGAAATGATTAGAAACATGTAAGAAACACTTGAAATGCTGGTACATAGAGCCGTTCTATCTTTATTTTCATGTTCAATCACGGACATTAGAGATAGAATGCTAAGAAATGACGAGAATACAGACAATGTTTACCATTCTGGATACTTTAGGTGATGTATTTCCGAAGAATGTGCTTTCAAACATTAGGAATTTCCATTTATAAACTCAGAATATGTGTGAAGCTGATAAATGAAGAGAATGCTGTTTATATTTACAGGTGACTATGATTAGACTGGCGTTTACTGAATGACTCAATTTAAACCTTGAAGATTCCTGTAAATAGTTGTAGGCAAACTGTCTACCTTTGGTAAAACTCTTCACATACACAATAATAGTCCCGAAAAATGATTAATAACATGTAAGAAACACTTGAAATGCTGGTACATAGAGCCGTTCTATCTTTATGTTCATGTTCAATCACGGAGATTAGAGATAGAATGCTAAGAAATGACGAGAATACAGATAATGTTTACCATTCTGGCTACTTTAGATGATGTATTTCCGAAAAATGTGCTTTCAAAAATTAAGAATAGCAGTTTATAAAGCTAGACTATGGGTATGAAGCTGATAAATGAAGAGAATACTGTTTATATTTACAGGTGATTCTCATTAGACTGGTGTTTTCTGAATGACTCAATTGAAACCTTGAAGATTCCTGTGTATACTTCTAGGAAAACTGTCTACTTTTGGTAAAATGCTTAACATACACAATTATAGACAAGAGAAATGATTAGAAACATGTAAGAAACATTTGAAATGCTGGTACATAGAGCCGTTCTATCTTTATTTTCATGTTCAATCACGGAGATTATCGATGGAATGCTAAGAAATGACGAGAATACAGATAATGTTTATCATTCTGGCTACTTTAGATGATGTATTTCCAAAGAATGTGCTTTCAAACATTAAGAATTTCCATTTATAAAGCTCAGAAAATGTGTGAAGCTGATAAATGAAGAGAATACTATTTATATTTACAACTGAGGCTGAATTGCCTGGCGTTTTCTGAATGGCACAATTTAAATCTTAAAGATTCCTGTGTATACTACTAGGAAAACTGTCTACTTTTGGTAAAACTCTTAAAATACACAATGATAGTCCCGGAAATGATTAGAAACATGTAAGAAACACTTTAAATAGGGGTAAATGGAGCCGTTCTATCCTGATGGCCTAGTTCAATCACGGAGATTAGAGGTAGAAAACTCTCAATAAAGAGAGTAATGATAATGTTTACAATTCCGGCTACTCTAGATGGTGTTTTTCCAAAGAAAGTGCTTCCAATATTAAGAATTGCTGTTTTTAAAGCTCAGAATATGTGTATGAGGCTGATAAGTTAAGAGAATACTGTTTATATTTACAATTATGGCTGAATTGCCTGGCATTTTCTTAATGACAAAGTTTACATCCTGAAGATTCATGTATCTACTTCTGGGAAAATGTCTAATTTTGGTACAACTCTTAAAATACAGTAGAATAGTCCCGGGAAGTGATTAGAAACATGTAAGAAACACTTGAAATGCTGTTAAATAGAGCCGTTCTATCTTTATGGCCTAGTTCAATCACTGAGATGAGAGGTAAAAAACTCTCAACTGAGGAGAGTAATGATGAAGTTTACAATTGCGGCTACTCTAGATGTTGTTTTTCCACGGAAAGTGTTTACAAACATTAAGAATTGCTGTTTATAAAGCTCAGAATATGTATGAAGCTGATAAATAAAGAGAATACTGTTCATATTTACAGGTGATTCTGATTAGACTGGCGTTTTCTGAATGACTCAATTGAAACCTTGAAGATTCCCGTGTATACTTCTAGGAAAACTGTCTACTTTTGGTAAAACGCTTAGCATACACAATGATAGTCCCGAGAAATGATTAGAAACATGTAAGAAACACTTGAAATGCTGGTACATAGAGCCGTTTTATCTTTATTTTCATGTTCAATCACGGACATTAGAGATAGAATGCTAAGAAATGAGGAGAATACAGACAATGTTTACCATTCTGGCTACTTTAGGTGATGTATTTCCGAAGAATGTGCTTTCAAAAATTAAGAATAGCAGTTTATAAAGGTAGACTATGGGTATGAAGCTGATAAATGAAGAGAATACTGTTTATATTTACAGGTGATTCTCATTAGACTGGCATTTTCTGAATGACTCAATTGAAACCTTGAAGATTCCCGTGTATACTTCTAGGAAAACTGTCTACTTTTGCTAAAACGCTTAGCATACACAATGATAGTCCCGAGAAATGATTAGAAACATGTAAGAAACACTTGAAATGCTGGTACATAGAGCCGTTCTATCTTTATTTTCATGTTCAATCACGGACATTAGAGATAGAATGCTAAGAAATGAGGAGAATACAGACAATGTTTACCATTCTGGCTACTTTAGGTGATGTATTTCCGAAGAATGTGCTTTCAAAAATTAAGAATAGCAGTTTATAAAGGTAGACTATGGGTATGAAGCTGATAAATGAAGAGAATACTGTTTATATTTACAGGTGATTCTCATTAGACTGGCATTTTCTGAATGACTCAATTGAAACCTTGAAGATTCCCGTGTATACTTCTAGGAAAACTGTCTACTTTTGCGAAAACGCTTAGCATACACAATGATAGTCCCGAGAAATGATTAGAAACATCTAAGAAACACTTGAAATGCTGGTACATAGAGCCGTTCTATCTTTATTTTCATGTTCAATCACGGACATTAGAGATAGAATGCTAAGAAATGACGAGAATACAGACAATGTTTACCATTCTTTCTACTGTAGGTGATGTATTTCCGAAGAATGTGCTTTCAAACATTAGGAATTTCCATTTATAAACTCAGAATATGTGTGAAGCTGATAAATGAAGAGAATGCTGTTTATATTTACAGGTGACTATGATTAGACTGGCGTTTACTGAATGACTCAATTTAAACCTTGAAGATTCCTGTAAATAGTTGTAGGAAAACTGTCTACCTTTGGTAAAACTTCACATACACAATAATAGTCCCGAAAAATGATTAATAACATGTAAGAAACACTTGAAATGCTGGTACATAGAGCCGTTCTATCTTTATGTTCATGTTCAATCACGGAGATTAGAGATAGAATGCTAAGAAATGACGAGAATACAGATAATGTTTACCATTCTGGCTACTTTAGATGATGTATTTCCGAAAAATGTGCTTTCAAAAATTAAGAATAGCAGTTTATAAAGGTAGACTATGGGTATGAAGCTGATAAATGAAGAGAATACTGTTTATATTTACAGGTGATTCTCATTAGACTGGTGTTTTCTGAATGACTCAATTGAAACCTTGAAGATTCCTGTGTATACTTCTAGGAAAACTGTCTACTTTTGGTAAAATGCTTAACATACACAATGATAGTCAAGAGAAATGATTAGAAACATGTAAGAAACACTTGAAATGCTGGTACATAGAGCCGTTCTATCTTTATTTTCATGTTCAATCACGGAGATTATAGATGGAATGCTAAGAAATGACGAGAATACAGATAATGTTTACCATTCTGGCTACTTTAGATGATGTATTTCCAAAGAATGTGCTTTCAAACATTAAGAATTTCCATTTATAAAGCTCAGAAAATGTGTGAAGCTGATAAATGAAGAGAATACTATTTATATTTACAACTGAGGCTGAATTGCCTGGCGTTTTCTGAATGGCACAATTTAAATCTTAAAGATTCCTGTGTATACTACTAGGAAAACTGTCTACTTTTGGTAAAACTCTTAAAATACACAATGATAGTCCCGGAAATGATTAGAAACATGTAAGAAACACTTTAAATAGGGGTAAATGGAGCCGTTCTATCCTGATGGCCTAGTTCAATCACGGAGATTAGAGGTAGAAAACTCTCAATAAAGAGAGTAATGATAATGTTTACAATTCCGGCTACTCTAGATGGTGTTTTTCCAAAGAAAGTGCTTCCAATATTAAGAATTGCTGTTTTTAAAGCTCAGAATATGTGTATGAGGCTGATAAGTTAAGAGAATACTGTTTCTATTTACAATTATGGCTGAATTGCCTGGCATTTTCTTAATGACAAAGTTTACATCCTGAAGATTCATGTATCTACTTCTGGAAAATGTCTAATTTTGGTACAACTCTTAAAATACAGTAGAATAGTCCCGGGAAGTGATTAGAAACATGTAGGAAACACTTGAAATGCTGTTAAAAAGAGCCGTTCTATCTTTATGGCCTACTTCAATCACTGAGATGAGAGGTAAAAATCTCTCAACTGAGGAGAGTAATGATGAAGTTTACAATTGCGGCTACTCTACATGTTGTTTGTCCAAGGAAAGTGTTTTCAAACATTAAGAATTGCTGTTTATAAAGCTCAGAATATGTATGAAGCTGATAAATAAAGAGAATACTGTTTATATTTACAGGTGATCCTGATTAGACTGGCGTTTTCTGAATGACTCAATTGAAAACTTGAAGATTCCCGTGTATACTTCTGGGAAAACTGTCTACTTTTGCTAAAACGCTTAGCATACACAATGATAGTCCCGAGAAATGATTAGAAACATGTAAGAAACACTTGAAATGCTGGTACATAGAGCCGTTCTATCTTTATTTTCATGTTCAATCACGGACATTAGAGATAGAATGCTAAGAAATGACGAGAATACAGACAATGTTTACCATTCTGGATACTTTAGGTGATGTATTTCCGAAGAATGTGCTTTCAAACATTAGGAATTTCCATTTATAAACTCAGAATATGTGTGAAGCTGATAAATGAAGAGAATGCTGTTTATATTTACAGGTGACTATGATTAGACTGGCGTTTACTGAATGACTCAATTTAAACCTTGAAGATTCCTGTAAATAGTTGTAGGCAAACTGTCTACCTTTGGTAAAACTCTTCACATACACAATAATAGTCCCGAAAAATGATTAATAACATGTAAGAAACACTTGAAATGCTGGTACATAGAGCCGTTCTATCTTTATGTTCATGTTCAATCACGGAGATTAGAGATAGAATGCTAAGAAATGACGAGAATACAGATAATGTTTACCATTCTGGCTACTTTAGATGATGTATTTCCGAAAAATGTGCTTTCAAAAATTAAGAATAGCAGTTTATAAAGCTAGACTATGGGTATGAAGCTGATAAATGAAGAGAATACTGTTTATATTTACAGGTGATTCTCATTAGACTGGTGTTTTCTGAATGACTCAATTGAAACCTTGAAGATTCCTGTGTATACTTCTAGGAAAACTGTCTACTTTTGGTAAAATGCTTAACATACACAATTATAGACAAGAGAAATGATTAGAAACATGTAAGAAACATTTGAAATGCTGGTACATAGAGCCGTTCTATCTTTATTTTCATGTTCAATCACGGAGATTATCGATGGAATGCTAAGAAATGACGAGAATACAGATAATGTTTACCATTCTGGCTACTTTAGATGATGTATTTCCAAAGAATGTGCTTTCAAACATTAAGAATTTCCATTTATAAAGCTCAGAAAATGTGTGAAGCTGATAAATGAAGAGAATACTATTTATATTTACAACTGAGGCTGAATTGCCTGGCGTTTTCTGAATGGCACAATTTAAATCTTAAAGATTCCTGTGTATACTACTAGGAAAACTGTCTACTTTTGGTAAAACTCTTAAAATACACAATGATAGTCCCGGAAATGATTAGAAACATGTAAGAAACACTTTAAATAGGGGTAAATGGAGCCGTTCTATCCTGATGGCCTAGTTCAATCACGGAGATTAGAGGTAGAAAACTCTCAATAAAGAGAGTAATGATAATGTTTACAATTCCGGCTACTCTAGATGGTGTTTTTCCAAAGAAAGTGCTTCCAATATTAAGAATTGCTGTTTTTAAAGCTCAGAATATGTGTATGAGGCTGATAAGTTAAGAGAATACTGTTTATATTTACAATTATGGCTGAATTGCCTGGCATTTTCTTAATGACAAAGTTTACATCCTGAAGATTCATGTATCTACTTCTGGGAAAATGTCTAATTTTGGTACAACTCTTCAAATACAGTAGAATAGTCCCGGGAAGTGATTAGAAACATGTAAGAAACACTTGAAATGCTGTTAAATAGAGCCGTTCTATCTTTATGGCCTAGTTCAATCACTGAGATGAGAGGTAAAAAACTCTCAACTGAGGAGAGTAATGATGAAGTTTACAATTGCGGCTACTCTAGATGTTGTTTTTCCACGGAAAGTGTTTACAAACATTAAGAATTGCTGTTTATAAAGCTCAGAATATGTATGAAGCTGATAAATAAAGAGAATACTGTTCATATTTACAGGTGATTCTGATTAGACTGGCGTTTTCTGAATGACTCAATTGAAACCTTGAAGATTCCCGTGTATACTTCTAGGAAAACTGTCTACTTTTGGTAAAACGCTTAGCATACACAATGATAGTCCCGAGAAATGATTAGAAACATGTAAGAAACACTTGAAATGCTGGTACATAGAGCCGTTTCATCTTTATTTTCATGTTCAATCACGGACATTAGAGATAGAATGCTAAGAAATGAGGAGAATACAGACAATGTTTACCATTCTGGCTACTTTAGGTGATGTATTTCCGAAGAATGTGCTTTCAAAAATTAAGAATAGCAGTTTATAAAGGTAGACTATGGGTATGAAGCTGATAAATGAAGAGAATACTGTTTATATTTACAGGTGATTCTCATTAGACTGGCATTTTCTGAATGACTCAATTGAAACCTTGAAGATTCCCGTGTATACTTCTAGGAAAACTGTCTACTTTTGCTAAAACGCTTAGCATACACAATGATAGTCCCGAGAAATGATTAGAAACATGTAAGAAACACTTGAAATGCTGGTACATAGAGCCGTTCTATCTTTATTTTCATGTTCAATCACGGACATTAGAGATAGAATGCTAAGAAATGAGGAGAATACAGACAATGTTTACCATTCTGGCTACTTTAGGTGATGTATTTCCGAAGAATGTGCTTTCAAAAATTAAGAATAGCAGTTTATAAAGGTAGACTATGGGTATGAAGCTGATAAATGAAGAGAATACTGTTTATATTTACAGGTGATTCTCATTAGACTGGCATTTTCTGAATGACTCAATTGAAACCTTGAAGATTCCCGTGTATACTTCTAGGAAAACTGTCTACTTTTGCTAAAACGCTTAGCATACACAATGATAGTCCCGAGAAATGATTAGAAACATCTAAGAAACACTTGAAATGCTGGTACATAGAGCCGTTCTATCTTTATTTTCATGTTCAATCACGGACATTAGAGATAGAATGCTAAGAAATGACGAGAATACAGACAATGTTTACCATTCTTTCTACTGTAGGTGATGTATTTCCGAAGAATGTGCTTTCAAACATTAGGAATTTCCATTTATAAACTCAGAATATGTGTGAAGCTGATAAATGAAGAGAATGCTGTTTATATTTACAGGTGACTATGATTAGACTGGCGTTTACTGAATGACTCAATTTAAACCTTGAAGATTCCTGTAAATAGTTGTAGGAAAACTGTCTACCTTTGGTAAAACTCTTCACATACACAATAATAGTCCCGAAAAATGATTAATAACATGTAAGAAACACTTGAAATGCTGGTACATAGAGCCGTTCTATCTTTATGTTCATGTTCAATCACGGAGATTAGAGATAGAATGCTAAGAAATGACGAGAATACAGATAATGTTTACCATTCTGGCTACTTTAGATGATGTATTTCCGAAAAATGTGCTTTCAAAAATTAAGAATAGCAGTTTATAAAGGTAGACTATGGGTATGAAGCTGATAAATGAAGAGAATACTGTTTATATTTACAGGTGATTCTCATTAGACTGGTGTTTTCTGAATGACTCAATTGAAACCTTGAAGATTCCTGTGTATACTTCTAGGAAAACTGTCTACTTTTGGTAAAATGCTTAACATACACAATGATAGTCAAGAGAAATGATTAGAAACATGTAAGAAACACTTGAAATGCTGGTACATAGAGCCGTTCTATCTTTATTTTCATGTTCAATCACGGAGATTATAGATGGAATGCTAAGAAATGACGAGAATACAGATAATGTTTACCATTCTGGCTACTTTAGATGATGTATTTCCAAAGAATGTGCTTTCAAACATTAAGAATTTCCATTTATAAAGCTCAGAAAATGTGTGAAGCTGATAAATGAAGAGAATACTATTTATATTTACAACTGAGGCTGAATTGCCTGGCGTTTTCTGAATGGCACAATTTAAATCTTAAAGATTCCTGTGTATACTACTAGGAAAACTGTCTACTTTTGGTAAAACTCTTAAAATACACAATGATAGTCCCGGAAATGATTAGAAACATGTAAGAAACACTTTAAATAGGGGTAAATGGAGCCGTTCTATCCTGATGGCCTACTTCAATCACCGAGATTAGAGGTAGAAAACTCTCAATAAAGAGAGTAATGATAATGTTTACAATTCCGGCTACTCTAGATGGTGTTTTTCCAAAGAAAGTGCTTCCAATATTAAGAATTGCTGTTTTTAAAGCTCAGAATATGTGTATGAGGCTGATAAGTTAAGAGAATACTGTTTATATTTACAATTATGGCTGAATTGCCTGGCATTTTCTTAATGACAAAGTTTACATCCTGAAGATTCATGTATCTACTTCTGGAAAATGTCTAATTTTGGTACAACTCTTAAAATACAGTAGAATAGTCCCGGGAAGTGATTAGAAACATGTAAGAAACACTTGAAATGCTGTTAAATAGAGCCGTTCTATCTTTATGGCCTAGTTCAATCACTGAGATGAGAGGTAAAAAACTCTCAACTGAGGAGAGTAATGATGAAGTTTACAATTGCGGCTACTCTACATGTTGTTTTTCCACGGAAAGTGTTTTCAAACATTAAGAATTGCTGTTTATAAAGCTCAGAATATGTATGAAGCTGATAAATAAAGAGAATACTGTTCATATTTACAGGTGATTCTGATTAGACTGGCGTTTTCTGAATGACTCAATTGAAACCTTGAAGATTCCCGTGTATACTTCTAGGAAAACTGTCTACTTTTGGTAAAACGCTTAGCATACACAATGATATTCCCGAGAAATGATTAGAAACATGTAAGAAACACTTGAAATGCTGGTACATAGAGCCGTTTTATCTTTATTTTCATGTTCAATCACGGACATTAGAGATAGAATGCTAAGAAATGAGGAGAATACAGACAATGTTTACCATTCTGGCTACTTTAGGTGATGTATTTCCGAAGAATGTGCTTTCAAAAATTAAGAATAGCAGTTTATAAAGGTAGACTATGGGTATGAAGCTGATAAATGAAGAGAATACTGTTTATATTTACAGGTGATTCTCATTAGACTGGCATTTTCTGAATGACTCAATTGAAACCTTGAAGATTCCCGTGTATACTTCTAGGAAAACTGTCTACTTTTGCTAAAACGCTTAGCATACACAATGATAGTCCCGAGAAATGATTAGAAACATGTAAGAAACACTTGAAATGCTGGTACATAGAGCCGTTCTATCTTTATGTTCATGTTCAATCACGGACATTAGAGATAGAATGCTAAGAAATGACGAGAATACAGACAATGTTTACCATTCTTTCTACTGTAGGTGATGTATTTCCGAAGAATGTGCTTTCAAACATTAGGAATTTCCATTTATAAACTCAGAATATGTGTGAAGCTGATAAATGAAGAGAATGCTGTTTATATTTACAGGTGACTATGATTAGACTGGCGTTTACTGAATGACTCAATTTAAACCTTGAAGATTCCTGTAAATAGTTGTAGGAAAACTGTCTACCTTTGGTAAAACTCTTCACATACACAATAATAGTCCCGAAAAATGATTAATAACATGTAAGAAACACTTGAAATGCTGGTACATAGAGCCGTTCTATCTTTATGTTCATGTTCAATCACGGAGATTAGAGATAGAATGCTAAGAAATGACGAGAATACAGATAATGTTTACCATTCTGGCTACTTTAGATGATGTATTTCCGAAAAATGTGCTTTCAAAAATTAAGAATAGCAGTTTATAAAGGTAGACTATGGGTATGAAGCTGATAAATGAAGAGAATACTGTTTATATTTACAGGTGATTCTCATTAGACTGGTGTTTTCTGAATGACTCAATTGAAACCTTGAAGATTCCTGTGTATACTTCTAGGAAAACTGTCTACTTTTGGTAAAATGCTTAACATACACAATGATAGTCAAGAGAAATGATTAGAAACATGTAAGAAACACTTGAAATGCTGGTACATAGAGCCGTTCTATCTTTATTTTCATGTTCAATCACGGAGATTATAGATGGAATGCTAAGAAATGACGAGAATACAGATAATGTTTACCATTCTGGCTACTTTAGATGATGTATTTCCAAAGAATGTGCTTTCAAACATTAAGAATTTCCATTTATAAAGCTCAGAAAATGTGTGAAGCTGATAAATGAAGAGAATACTATTTATATTTACAACTGAGGCTGAATTGCCTGGCGTTTTCTGAATGGCACAATTTAAATCTTAAAGATTCCTGTGTATACTACTAGGAAAACTGTCTACTTTTGGTAAAACTCTTAAAATACACAATGATAGTCCCGGAAATGATTAGAAACATGTAAGAAACACTTTAAATAGGGGTAAATGGAGCCGTTCTATCCTGATGGCCTAGTTCAATCACGGAGATTAGAGGTAGAAAACTCTCAATAAAGAGAGTAATGATAATGTTTACAATTCCGGCTACTCTAGATGGTGTTTTTCCAAAGAAAGTGCTTCCAATATTAAGAATTGCTGTTTTTAAAGCTCAGAATATGTGTATGAGGCTGATAAGTTAAGAGAATACTGTTTATATTTACAATTATGGCTGAATTGCCTGGCATTTTCTTAATGACAAAGTTTACATCCTGAAGATTCATGTATCTACTTCTGGAAAATGTCTAATTTTGGTACAACTCTTAAAATACAGTAGAATAGTCCCGGGAAGTGATTAGAAACATGTAAGAAACACTTGAAATGCTGTTAAATAGAGCCGTTCTATCTTTATGGCCTAGTTCAATCACTGAGATGAGAGGTAAAAAACTCTCAACTGAGGAGAGTAATGATGAAGTTTACAATTGCGGCTACTCTACATGTTGTTTTTCCACGGAAAGTGTTTTCAAACATTAAGAATTGCTGTTTATAAAGCTCAGAATATGTATGAAGCTGATAAATAAAGAGAATACTGTTCATATTTACAGGTGATTCTGATTAGACTGGCGTTTTCTGAATGACTCAATTGAAACCTTGAAGATTCCCGTGTATACTTCTAGGAAAACTGTCTACTTTTGGTAAAACGCTTAGCATACACAATGATATTCCCGAGAAATGATTAGAAACATGTAAGAAACACTTGAAATGCTGGTACATAGAGCCGTTTTATCTTTATTTTCATGTTCAATCACGGACATTAGAGATAGAATGCTAAGAAATGAGGAGAATACAGACAATGTTTACCATTCTGGCTACTTTAGGTGATGTATTTCCGAAGAATGTGCTTTCAAAAATTAAGAATAGCAGTTTATAAAGGTAGACTATGGGTATGAAGCTGATAAATGAAGAGAATACTGTTTATATTTACAGGTGATTCTCATTAGACTGGCATTTTCTGAATGACTCAATTGAAACCTTGAAGATTCCCGTGTATACTTCTAGGAAAACTGTCTACTTTTGCTAAAACGCTTAGCATACACAATGATAGTCCCGAGAAATGATTAGAAACATGTAAGAAACACTTGAAATGCTGGTACATAGAGCCGTTCTATCTTTATGTTCATGTTCAATCACGGACATTAGAGATAGAATGCTAAGAAATGACGAGAATACAGACAATGTTTACCATTCTTTCTACTGTAGGTGATGTATTTCCGAAGAATGTGCTTTCAAACATTAGGAATTTCCATTTATAAACTCAGAATATGTGTGAAGCTGATAAATGAAGAGAATGCTGTTTATATTTACAGGTGACTATGATTAGACTGGCGTTTACTGAATGACTCAATTTAAACCTTGAAGATTCCTGTAAATAGTTGTAGGAAAACTGTCTACCTTTGGTAAAACTCTTCACATACACAATAATAGTCCCGAAAAATGATTAATAACATGTAAGAAACACTTGAAATGCTGGTACATAGAGCCGTTCTATCTTTATGTTCATGTTCAATCACGGAGATTAGAGATAGAATGCTAAGAAATGACGAGAATACAGATAATGTTTACCATTCTGGCTACTTTAGATGATGTATTTCCGAAAAATGTGCTTTCAAAAATTAAGAATAGCAGTTTATAAAGGTAGACTATGGGTATGAAGCTGATAAATGAAGAGAATACTGTTTATATTTACAGGTGATTCTCATTAGACTGGTGTTTTCTGAATGACTCAATTGAAACCTTGAAGATTCCTGTGTATACTTCTAGGAAAACTGTCTACTTTTGGTAAAATGCTTAACATACACAATGATAGTCAAGAGAAATGATTAGAAACATGTAAGAAACACTTGAAATGCTGGTACATAGAGCCGTTCTATCTTTATTTTCATGTTCAATCACGGAGATTATAGATGGAATGCTAAGAAATGACGAGAATACAGATAATGTTTACCATTCTGGCTACTTTAGATGATGTATTTCCAAAGAATGTGCTTTCAAACATTAAGAATTTCCATTTATAAAGCTCAGAAAATGTGTGAAGCTGATAAATGAAGAGAATACTATTTATATTTACAACTGAGGCTGAATTGCCTGGCGTTTTCTGAATGGCACAATTTAAATCTTAAAGATTCCTGTGTATACTACTAGGAAAACTGTCTACTTTTGGTAAAACTCTTAAAATACACAATGATAGTCCCGGAAATGATTAGAAACATGTAAGAAACACTTTAAATAGGGGTAAATGGAGCCGTTCTATCCTGATGGCCTAGTTCAATCACGGAGATTAGAGGTAGAAAACTCTCAATAAAGAGAGTAATGATAATGTTTACAATTCCGGCTACTCTAGATGGTGTTTTTCCAAAGAAAGTGCTTCCAATATTAAGAATTGCTGTTTTTAAAGCTCAGAATATGTGTATGAGGCTGATAAGTTAAGAGAATACTGTTTATATTTACAATTATGGCTGAATTGCCTGGCATTTTCTTAATGACAAAGTTTACATCCTGAAGATTCATGTATCTACTTCTGGAAAATGTCTAATTTTGGTACAACTCTTAAAATACAGTAGAATAGTCCCGGGAAGTGATTAGAAACATGTAAGAAACACTTGAAATGCTGTTAAATAGAGCCGTTCTATCTTTATGGCCTAGTTCAATCACTGAGATGAGAGGTAAAAAACTCTCAACTGAGGAGAGTAATGATGAAGTTTACAATTGCGGCTACTCTACATGTTGTTTTTCCACGGAAAGTGTTTTCAAACATTAAGAATTGCTGTTTATAAAGCTCAGAATATGTATGAAGCTGATAAATAAAGAGAATACTGTTCATATTTACAGGTGATTCTGATTAGACTGGCGTTTTCTGAATGACTCAATTGAAACCTTGAAGATTCCCGTGTATACTTCTAGGAAAACTGTCTACTTTTGGTAAAACGCTTAGCATACACAATGATATTCCCGAGAAATGATTAGAAACATGTAAGAAACACTTGAAATGCTGGTACATAGAGCCGTTTTATCTTTATTTTCATGTTCAATCACGGACATTAGAGATAGAATGCTAAGAAATGAGGAGAATACAGACAATGTTTACCATTCTGGCTACTTTAGGTGATGTATTTCCGAAGAATGTGCTTTCAAAAATTAAGAATAGCAGTTTATAAAGGTAGACTATGGGTATGAAGCTGATAAATGAAGAGAATACTGTTTATATTTACAGGTGATTCTCATTAGACTGGCATTTTCTGAATGACTCAATTGAAACCTTGAAGATTCCCGTGTATACTTCTAGGAAAACTGTCTACTTTTGCTAAAACGCTTAGCATACACAATGATAGTCCCGAGAAATGATTAGAAACATGTAAGAAACACTTGAAATGCTGGTACATAGAGCCGTTCTATCTTTATGTTCATGTTCAATCACGGAGATTAGAGATAGAATGCTAAGAAATGACGAGAATACAGATAATGTTTACCATTCTGGCTACTTTAGATGATGTATTTCCGAAAAATGTGCTTTCAAAAATTAAGAATAGCAGTTTATAAAGGTAGACTATGGGTATGAAGCTGATAAATGAAGAGAATAGTTTATATTTACAGGTGATTCTCATTAGACTGGTGTTTTCTGAATGACTCAATTGAAACCTTGAAGATTCCTGTGTATACTTCTAGGAAAACTGTCTACTTTTGGTAAAATGCTTAACATACACAATGATAGTCAAGAGAAATGATTAGAAACATGTAAGAAACACTTGAAATGCTGGTACATAGAGCCGTTCTATCTTTATTTTCATGTTCAATCACGGAGATTATCGATGGAATGCTAAGAAATGACGAGAATACAGATAATGTTTACCATTCTGGCTACTTTAGATGATGTATTTCCAAAGAATGTGCTTTCAAACATTAAGAATTTCCATTTATAAAGCTCAGAAAATGTGTGAAGCTGATAAATGAAGAGAATACTATTTATATTTACAACTGAGGCTGAATTGCCTGGCGTTTTCTGAATGACACAATTTAAATCTTAAAGATTCCTGTGTATACTACTAGGAAAACTGTCTACTTTTGGTAAAACTCTTAAAATACACAATGATAGTCCCGGAAATGATTAGAAACATGTAAGAAACACTTTAAATAGGGGTAAATGGAGCCGTTCTATCCTGATGGCCTAGTTCAATCACGGAGATTAGAGGTAGAAAACTCTCAATAAAGAGAGTAATGATAATGTTTGCAATTCCGGCCACTCTAGATGGTGTTTTTCCAAAGAAAGTGCTTCCCATATTAAGAATTGCTGTTTTTAAAGCTCAGAATATGTGTATGAGGCTGATAAGTTAAGAGAATACTGTTTATATTTACAATTATGGCTGAATTGCCTGGCATTTTCTTAATGACAAAGTTTACATCCTGAAGATTCATGTATCTACTTCTGGGAAAATGTCTAATTTTGGTACAACTCTTAAAATACAGTAGAATAGTCCCGGGATGTGATTAGAAACATGTAAGAAACACTTGAAATGCTGTTAAATAGAGCCGTTCTATCTTTAAGGCCTAGTTCAATCACTGAGATGAGAGGTAAAAAACTCTCAACTGAGGAGAGTAATGATGAAGTTTACAATTGCGGCTACTCTACATGTTGTTTTTCCACGGAAAGTGTTTACAAACATTAAGAATTGCTGTTTATAAAGCTCAGAATATGTATGAAGCTGATAAATAAAGAGAATACTGTTCATATTTACAGGTGATTCTGATTAGACTGGCGTTTTCTGAATGACTCAATTGAAACCTTGAAGATTCCCGTGTATACTTCTAGGAAAACTGTCTACTTTTGGTAAAACGCTTAGCATACACAATGATATTCCCGAGAAATGATTAGAAACATGTAAGAAACACTTGAAATGCTGGTACATAGAGCCGTTTTATCTTTATTTTCATGTTCAATCACGGACATTAGAGATAGAATGCTAAGAAATGAGGAGAATACAGACAATGTTTACCATTCTGGCTACTTTAGGTGATGTATTTCCGAAGAATGTGCTTTCAAAAATTAAGAATAGCAGTTTATAAAGGTAGACTATTGGTATGAAGCTGATAAATGAAGAGAATACTGTTTATATTTACAGGTGATTCTCATTAGACTGGCATTTTCTGAATGACTCAATTGAAACCTTGAAGATTCCCGTGTATACTTCTAGGAAAACTGTCTACTTTTGCTAAAACGCTTAGCATACACAATGATAGTCCCGAGAAATGATTAGAAACATGTAAGAAACACTTGAAATGCTGGTACATAGAGCCGTTCTATCTTTATTTTCATGTTCAATCACGGACATTAGAGATAGAATGCTAAGAAATGACGAGAATACAGACAATGTTTACCATTCTTTCTACTGTAGGTGATGTATTTCCGAAGAATGTGCTTTCAAACATTAGGAATTTCCATTTATAAACTCAGAATATGTGTGAAGCTGATAAATGAAGAGAATGCTGTTTATATTTACAGGTGACTATGATTAGACTGGCGTTTACTGAATGACTCAATTTAAACCTTGAAGATTCCTGTAAATAGTTGTAGGAAAACTGTCTACCTTTGGTAAAACTCTTCACATACACAATAATAGTCCCGAAAAATGATTAATAACATGTAAGAAACACTTGAAATGCTGGTACATAGAGCCGTTCTATCTTTATGTTCATGTTCAATCACGGAGATTAGAGATAGAATGCTAAGAAATGACGAGAATACAGATAATGTTTACCATTCTGGCTACTTTAGATGATGTATTTCCGAAAAATGTGCTTTCAAAAATTAAGAATAGCAGTTTATAAAGGTAGACTATGGGTATGAAGCTGATAAATGAAGAGAATACTGTTTATATTTACAGGTGATTCTCATTAGACTGGTGTTTTCTGAATGACTCAATTGAAACCTTGAAGATTCCTGTGTATACTTCTAGGAAAACTGTCTACTTTTGGTAAAATGCTTAACATACACAATGATAGTCAAGAGAAATGATTAGAAACATGTAAGAAACACTTGAAATGCTGGTACATAGAGCCGTTCTATCTTTATTTTCATGTTCAATCACGGAGATTATAGATGGAATGCTAAGAAATGACGAGAATACAGATAATGTTTACCATTCTGGCTACTTTAGATGATGTATTTCCAAAGAATGTGCTTTCAAACATTAAGAATTTCCATTTATAAAGCTCAGAAAATGTGTGAAGCTGATAAATGAAGAGAATACTATTTATATTTACAACTGAGGCTGAATTGCCTGGCGTTTTCTGAATGGCACAATTTAAATCTTAAAGATTCCTGTGTATACTACTAGGAAAACTGTCTACTTTTGGTAAAACTCTTAAAATACACAATGATAGTCCCGGAAATGATTAGAAACATGTAAGAAACACTTTAAATAGGGGTAAATGGAGCCGTTCTATCCTGATGGCCTAGTTCAATCACGGAGATTAGAGGTAGAAAACTCTCAATAAAGAGAGTAATGATAATGTTTACAATTCCGGCTACTCTAGATGGTGTTTTTCCAAAGAAAGTGCTTCCAATATTAAGAATTGCTGTTTTTAAAGCTCAGAATATGTGTATGAGGCTGATAAGTTAAGAGAATACTGTTTATATTTACAATTATGGCTGAATTGCCTGGCATTTTCTTAATGACAAAGTTTACATCCTGAAGATTCATGTATCTACTTCTGGAAAATGTCTAATTTTGGTACAACTCTTAAAATACAGTAGAATAGTCCCGGGAAGTGATTAGAAACATGTAAGAAACACTTGAAATGCTGTTAAATAGAGCCGTTCTATCTTTATGGCCTAGTTCAATCACTGAGATGAGAGGTAAAAAACTCTCAACTGAGGAGAGTAATGATGAAGTTTACAATTGCGGCTACTCTACATGTTGTTTTTCCACGGAAAGTGTTTTCAAACATTAAGAATTGCTGTTTATAAAGCTCAGAATATGTATGAAGCTGATAAATAAAGAGAATACTGTTCATATTTACAGGTGATTCTGATTAGACTGGCGTTTTCTGAATGACTCAATTGAAACCTTGAAGATTCCCGTGTATACTTCTAGGAAAACTGTCTACTTTTGGTAAAACGCTTAGCATACACAATGATATTCCCGAGAAATGATTAGAAACATGTAAGAAACACTTGAAATGCTGGTACATAGAGCCGTTTTATCTTTATTTTCATGTTCAATCACGGACATTAGAGATAGAATGCTAAGAAATGAGGAGAATACAGACAATGTTTACCATTCTGGCTACTTTAGGTGATGTATTTCCGAAGAATGTGCTTTCAAAAATTAAGAATAGCAGTTTATAAAGGTAGACTATGGGTATGAAGCTGATAAATGAAGAGAATACTGTTTATATTTACAGGTGATTCTCATTAGACTGGCATTTTCTGAATGACTCAATTGAAACCTTGAAGATTCCCGTGTATACTTCTAGGAAAACTGTCTACTTTTGCTAAAACGCTTAGCATACACAATGATAGTCCCGAGAAATGATTAGAAACATGTAAGAAACACTTGAAATGCTGGTACATAGAGCCGTTCTATCTTTATGTTCATGTTCAATCACGGAGATTAGAGATAGAATGCTAAGAAATGAGGAGAATACAGACAATGTTTACCATTCTGGCTACTTTAGGTGATGTATTTCCGAAGAATGTGCTTTCAAAAATTAAGAATAGCAGTTTATAAAGGTAGACTATGGGTATGAAGCTGATAAATGAAGAGAATACTGTTTATATTTACAGGTGATTCTCATTAGACTGGTGTTTTCTGAATGACTCAATTGAAACCTTGAAGATTCCTGTGTATACTTCTAGGAAAACTGTCTACTTTTGGTAAAATGCTTAACATACACAATGATAGTCAAGAGAAATGATTAGAAACATGTAAGAAACACTTGAAATGCTGGTACATAGAGCCGTTCTATCTTTATTTTCATGTTCAATCACGGAGATTATAGATGGAATGCTAAGAAATGACGAGAATACAGATAATGTTTACCATTCTGGCTACTTTAGATGATGTATTTCCAAAGAATGTGCTTTCAAACATTAAGAATTTCCATTTATAAAGCTCAGAAAATGTGTGAAGCTGATAAATGAAGAGAATACTATTTATATTTACAACTGAGGCTGAATTGCCTGGCGTTTTCTGAATGGCACAATTTAAATCTTAAAGATTCCTGTGTATACTACTAGGAAAACTGTCTACTTTTGGTAAAACTCTTAAAATACACAATGATAGTCCCGGAAATGATTAGAAACATGTAAGAAACACTTTAAATAGGGGTAAATGGAGCCGTTCTATCCTGATGGCCTAGTTCAATCACGGAGATTAGAGGTAGAAAACTCTCAATAAAGAGAGTAATGATAATGTTTACAATTCCGGCTACTCTAGATGGTGTTTTTCCAAAGAAAGTGCTTCCAATATTAAGAATTGCTGTTTTTAAAGCTCAGAATATGTGTATGAGGCTGATAAGTTAAGAGAATACTGTTTATATTTACAATTATGGCTGAATTGCCTGGCATTTTCTTAATGACAAAGTTTACATCCTGAAGATTCATGTATCTACTTCTGGAAAATGTCTAATTTTGGTACAACTCTTAAAATACAGTAGAATAGTCCCGGGAAGTGATTAGAAACATGTAAGAAACACTTGAAATGCTGTTAAATAGAGCCGTTCTATCTTTATGGCCTAGTTCAATCACTGAGATGAGATGTAAAAAACTCTCAACTGAGGAGAGTAATGATGAAGTTTACAATTGCGGCTACTCTACATGTTGTTTTTCCACGGAAAGTGTTTTCAAACATTAAGAATTGCTGTTTATAAAGCTCAGAATATGTATGAAGCTGATAAATAAAGAGAATACTGTTCATATTTACAGGTGATTCTGATTAGACTGGCGTTTTCTGAATGACTCAATTGAAACCTTGAAGATTCCCGTGTATACTTCTAGGAAAACTGTCTACTTTTGGTAAAACGCTTAGCATACACAATGATAGTCCCGAGAAATGATTAGAAACATGTAAGAAACACTTGAAATGCTGGTACATAGAGCCGTTTTATCTTTATTTTCATGTTCAATCACGGACATTAGAGATAGAATGCTAAGAAATGAGGAGAATACAGACAATGTTTACCATTCTGGCTACTTTAGGTGATGTATTTCCGAAGAATGTGCTTTCAAAAATTAAGAATAGCAGTTTATAAAGGTAGACTATGGGTATGAAGCTGATAAATGAAGAGAATACTGTTTATATTTACAGGTGATTCTCATTAGACTGGCATTTTCTGAATGACTCAATTGAAACCTTGAAGATTCCCGTGTATACTTCTAGGAAAACTGTCTACTTTTGCTAAAACGCTTAGCATACACAATGATAGTCCCGAGAAATGATTAGAAACATGTAAGAAACACTTGAAATGCTGGTACATAGAGCCGTTCTATCTTTATGTTCATGTTCAATCACGGAGATTAGAGATAGAATGCTAAGAAATGAGGAGAATACAGACAATGTTTACCATTCTGGCTACTTTAGGTGATGTATTTCCGAAGAATGTGCTTTCAAAAATTAAGAATAGCAGTTTATAAAGGTAGACTATGGGTATGAAGCTGATAAATGAAGAGAATACTGTTTATATTTACAGGTGATTCTCATTAGACTGGCATTTTCTGAATGACTCAATTGAAACCTTGAAGATTCCCGTGTATACTTCTAGGAAAACTGTCTACTTTTGCTAAAACGCTTAGCATACACAATGATAGTCCCGAGAAATGATTAGAAACATCTAAGAAACACTTGAAATGCTGGTACATAGAGCCGTTCTATCTTTATTTTCATGTTCAATCACGGACATTAGAGATAGAATGCTAAGAAATGACGAGAATACAGACAATGTTTACCATTCTTTCTACTGTAGGTGATGTATTTCCGAAGAATGTGCTTTCAAACATTAGGAATTTCCATTTATAAACTCAGAATATGTGTGAAGCTGATAAATGAAGAGAATGCTGTTTATATTTACAGGTGACTATGATTAGACTGGCGTTTACTGAATGACTCAATTTAAACCTTGAAGATTCCTGTAAATAGTTGTAGGAAAACTGTCTACCTTTGGTAAAACTCTTCACATACACAATAATAGTCCCGAAAAATGATTAATAACATGTAAGAAACACTTGAAATGCTGGTACATAGAGCCGTTCTATCTTTATGTTCATGTTCAATCACGGAGATTAGAGATAGAATGCTAAGAAATGACGAGAATACAGATAATGTTTACCATTCTGGCTACTTTAGATGATGTATTTCCGAAAAATGTGCTTTCAAAAATTAAGAATAGCAGTTTATAAAGGTAGACTATGGGTATGAAGCTGATAAATGAAGAGAATACTGTTTATATTTACAGGTGATTCTCATTAGACTGGTGTTTTCTGAATGACTCAATTGAAACCTTGAAGATTCCTGTGTATACTTCTAGGAAAACTGTCTACTTTTGGTAAAATGCTTAACATACACAATGATAGTCAAGAGAAATGATTAGAAACATGTAAGAAACACTTGAAATGCTGGTACATAGAGCCGTTCTATCTTTATTTTCATGTTCAATCACGGAGATTATAGATGGAATGCTAAGAAATGACGAGAATACAGATAATGTTTACCATTCTGGCTACTTTAGATGATGTATTTCCAAAGAATGTGCTTTCAAACATTAAGAATTTCCATTTATAAAGCTCAGAAAATGTGTGAAGCTGATAAATGAAGAGAATACTATTTATATTTACAACTGAGGCTGAATTGCCTGGCGTTTTCTGAATGGCACAATTTAAATCTTAAAGATTCCTGTGTATACTACTAGGAAAACTGTCTACTTTTGGTAAAACTCTTAAAATACACAATGATAGTCCCGGAAATGATTAGAAACATGTAAGAAACACTTTAAATAGGGGTAAATGGAGCCGTTCTATCCTGATGGCCTAGTTCAATCACGGAGATTAGAGGTAGAAAACTCTCAATAAAGAGAGTAATGATAATGTTTACAATTCCGGCTACTCTAGATGGTGTTTTTCCAAAGAAAGTGCTTCCAATATTAAGAATTGCTGTTTTTAAAGCTCAGAATATGTGTATGAGGCTGATAAGTTAAGAGAATACTGTTTATATTTACAATTATGGCTGAATTGCCTGGCATTTTCTTAATGACAAAGTTTACATCCTGAAGATTCATGTATCTACTTCTGGAAAATGTCTAATTTTGGTACAACTCTTAAAATACAGTAGAATAGTCCCGGGAAGTGATTAGAAACATGTAAGAAACACTTGAAATGCTGTTAAATAGAGCCGTTCTATCTTTATGGCCTAGTTCAATCACTGAGATGAGAGGTAAAAAACTCTCAACTGAGGAGAGTAATGATGAAGTTTACAATTGCGGCTACTCTACATGTTGTTTTTCCACGGAAAGTGTTTTCAAACATTAAGAATTGCTGTTTATAAAGCTCAGAATATGTATGAAGCTGATAAATAAAGAGAATACTGTTCATATTTACAGGTGATTCTGATTAGACTGGCGTTTTCTGAATGACTCAATTGAAACCTTGAAGATTCCCGTGTATACTTCTAGGAAAACTGTCTACTTTTGGTAAAACGCTTAGCATACACAATGATATTCCCGAGAAATGATTAGAAACATGTAAGAAACACTTGAAATGCTGGTACATAGAGCCGTTTTATCTTTATTTTCATGTTCAATCACGGACATTAGAGATAGAATGCTAAGAAATGAGGAGAATACAGACAATGTTTACCATTCTGGCTACTTTAGGTGATGTATTTCCGAAGAATGTGCTTTCAAAAATTAAGAATAGCAGTTTATAAAGGTAGACTATGGGTATGAAGCTGATAAATGAAGAGAATACTGTTTATATTTACAGGTGATTCTCATTAGACTGGCATTTTCTGAATGACTCAATTGAAACCTTGAAGATTCCCGTGTATACTTCTAGGAAAACTGTCTACTTTTGCTAAAACGCTTAGCATACACAATGATAGTCCCGAGAAATGATTAGAAACATGTAAGAAACACTTGAAATGCTGGTACATAGAGCCGTTCTATCTTTATGTTCATGTTCAATCACGGAGATTAGAGATAGAATGCTAAGAAATGACGAGAATACAGATAATGTTTACCATTCTGGCTACTTTAGATGATGTATTTCCGAAAAATGTGCTTTCAAAAATTAAGAATAGCAGTTTATAAAGCTAGACTATGGGTATGAAGCTGATAAATGAAGAGAATACTGTTTATATTTACAGGTGATTCTCATTAGACTGGTGTTTTCTGAATGACTCAATTGAAACCTTGAAGATTCCTGTGTATACTTCTAGGAAAACTGTCTACTTTTGGTAAAATGCTTAACATACACAATGATAGACAAGAGAAATGATTAGAAACATGTAAGAAACATTTGAAATGCTGGTACATAGAGCCGTTCTATCTTTATTTTCATGTTCAATCACGGAGATTATCGATGGAATGCTAAGAAATGACGAGAATACAGATAATGTTTACCATTCTGGCTACTTTAGATGATGTATTTCCAAAGAATGTGCTTTCAAACATTAAGAATTTCCATTTATAAAGCTCAGAAAATGTGTGAAGCTGATAAATGAAGAGAATACTATTTATATTTACAACTGAGGCTGAATTGCCTGGCGTTTTCTGAATGGCACAATTTAAATCTTAAAGATTCCTGTGTATACTACTAGGAAAACTGTCTACTTTTGGTAAAACTCTTAAAATACACAATGATAGTCCCGGAAATGATTAGAAACATGTAAGAAACACTTTAAATAGGGGTAAATGGAGCCGTTCTATCCTGATGGCCTAGTTCAATCACGGAGATTAGAGGTAGAAAACTCTCAATAAAGAGAGTAATGATAATGTTTACAATTCCGGCTACTCTAGATGGTGTTTTTCCAAAGAAAGTGCTTCCAATATTAAGAATTGCTGTTTTTAAAGCTCAGAATATGTGTATGAGGCTGATAAGTTAAGAGAATACTGTTTATATTTACAATTATGGCTGAATTGCCTGGCATTTTCTTAATGACAAAGTTTACATCCTGAAGATTCATGTATCTACTTCTGGGAAAATGTCTAATTTTGGTACAACTCTTAAAATACAGTAGAATAGTCCCGGGAAGTGATTAGAAACATGTAAGAAACACTTGAAATGCTGTTAAATAGAGCCGTTCTATCTTTATGGCCTAGTTCAATCACTGAGATGAGAGGTAAAAAACTCTCAACTGAGGAGAGTAATGATGAAGTTTACAATTGCGGCTACTCTACATGTTGTTTTTCCACGGAAAGTGTTTACAAACATTAAGAATTGCTGTTTATAAAGCTCAGAATATGTATGAAGCTGATAAATAAAGAGAATACTGTTCATATTTACAGGTGATTCTGATTAGACTGGCGTTTTCTGAATGACTCAATTGAAACCTTGAAGATTCCCGTGTATACTTCTAGGAAAACTGTCTACTTTTGGTAAAACGCTTAGCATACACAATGATAGTCCCGAGAAATGATTAGAAACATGTAAGAAACACTTGAAATGCTGGTACATAGAGCCGTTTTATCTTTATTTTCATGTTCAATCACGGACATTAGAGATAGAATGCTAAGAAATGAGGAGAATACAGACAATGTTTACCATTCTGGCTACTTTAGGTGATGTATTTCCGAAGAATGTGCTTTCAAAAATTAAGAATAGCAGTTTATAAAGGTAGACTATGGGTATGAAGCTGATAAATGAAGAGAATACTGTTTATATTTACAGGTGATTCTCATTAGACTGGCATTTTCTGAATGACTCAATTGAAACCTTGAAGATTCCCGTGTATACTTCTAGGAAAACTGTCTACTTTTGCTAAAACGCTTAGCATACACAATGATAGTCCCGAGAAATGATTAGAAACATGTAAGAAACACTTGAAATGCTGGTACATAGAGCCGTTCTATCTTTATTTTCATGTTCAATCACGGACATTAGAGATAGAATGCTAAGAAATGAGGAGAATACAGACAATGTTTACCATTCTGGCTACTTTAGGTGATGTATTTCCGAAGAATGTGCTTTCAAAAATTAAGAATAGCAGTTTATAAAGGTAGACTATGGGTATGAAGCTGATAAATGAAGAGAATACTGTTTATATTTACAGGTGATTCTCATTAGACTGGCATTTTCTGAATGACTCAATTGAAACCTTGAAGATTCCCGTGTATACTTCTAGGAAAACTGTCTACTTTTGCTAAAACGCTTAGCATACACAATGATAGTCCCGAGAAATGATTAGAAACATCTAAGAAACACTTGAAATGCTGGTACATAGAGCCGTTCTATCTTTATTTTCATGTTCAATCACGGACATTAGAGATAGAATGCTAAGAAATGACGAGAATACAGACAATGTTTACCATTCTTTCTACTGTAGGTGATGTATTTCCGAAGAATGTGCTTTCAAACATTAGGAATTTCCATTTATAAACTCAGAATATGTGTGAAGCTGATAAATGAAGAGAATGCTGTTTATATTTACAGGTGACTATGATTAGACTGGCGTTTACTGAATGACTCAATTTAAACCTTGAAGATTCCTGTAAATAGTTGTAGGAAAACTGTCTACCTTTGGTAAAACTCTTCACATACACAATAATAGTCCCGAAAAAATGATTAATAACATGTAAGAAACACTTGAAATGCTGGTACATAGAGCCGTTCTATCTTTATGTTCATGTTCAATCACGGAGATTAGAGATAGAATGCTAAGAAATGACGAGAATACAGATAATGTTTACCATTCTGGCTACTTTAGATGATGTATTTCCGAAAAATGTGCTTTCAAAAATTAAGAATAGCAGTTTATAAAGGTAGACTATGGGTATGAAGCTGATAAATGAAGAGAATACTGTTTATATTTACAGGTGATTCTCATTAGACTGGTGTTTTCTGAATGACTCAATTGAAACCTTGAAGATTCCTGTGTATACTTCTAGGAAAACTGTCTACTTTTGGTAAAATGCTTAACATACACAATGATAGTCAAGAGAAATGATTAGAAACATGTAAGAAACACTTGAAATGCTGGTACATAGAGCCGTTCTATCTTTATTTTCATGTTCAATCACGGAGATTATAGATGGAATGCTAAGAAATGACGAGAATACAGATAATGTTTACCATTCTGGCTACTTTAGATGATGTATTTCCAAAGAATGTGCTTTCAAACATTAAGAATTTCCATTTATAAAGCTCAGAAAATGTGTGAAGCTGATAAATGAAGAGAATACTATTTATATTTACAACTGAGGCTGAATTGCCTGGCGTTTTCTGAATGGCACAATTTAAATCTTAAAGATTCCTGTGTATACTACTAGGAAAACTGTCTACTTTTGGTAAAACTCTTAAAATACACAATGATAGTCCCGGAAATGATTAGAAACATGTAAGAAACACTTTAAATAGGGGTAAATGGAGCCGTTCTATCCTGATGGCCTAGTTCAATCACGGAGATTAGAGGTAGAAAACTCTCAATAAAGAGAGTAATGATAATGTTTACAATTCCGGCTACTCTAGATGGTGTTTTTCCAAAGAAAGTGCTTCCAATATTAAGAATTGCTGTTTTTAAAGCTCAGAATATGTGTATGAGGCTGATAAGTTAAGAGAATACTGTTTCTATTTACAATTATGGCTGAATTGCCTGGCATTTTCTTAATGACAAAGTTTACATCCTGAAGATTCATGTATCTACTTCTGGAAAATGTCTAATTTTGGTACAACTCTTAAAATACAGTAGAATAGTCCCGGGAAGTGATTAGAAACATGTAAGAAACACTTGAAATGCTGTTAAATAGAGCCGTTCTATCTTTATGGCCTAGTTCAATCACTGAGATGAGAGGTAAAAAACTCTCAACTGAGGAGAGTAATGATGAAGTTTACAATTGCGGCTACTCTACATGTTGTTTTTCCACGGAAAGTGTTTTCAAACATTAAGAATTGCTGTTTATAAAGCTCAGAATATGTATGAAGCTGATAAATAAAGAGAATACTGTTCATATTTACAGGTGATTCTGATTAGACTGGCGTTTTCTGAATGACTCAATTGAAACCTTGAAGATTCCCGTGTATACTTCTAGGAAAACTGTCTACTTTTGGTAAAACGCTTAGCATACACAATGATATTCCCGAGAAATGATTAGAAACATGTAAGAAACACTTGAAATGCTGGTACATAGAGCCGTTTTATCTTTATTTTCATGTTCAATCACGGACATTAGAGATAGAATGCTAAGAAATGAGGAGAATACAGACAATGTTTACCATTCTGGCTACTTTAGGTGATGTATTTCCGAAGAATGTGCTTTCAAAAATTAAGAATAGCAGTTTATAAAGGTAGACTATGGGTATGAAGCTGTTAATGAAGAGAATACTGTTTATATTTACAGGTGATTCTCATTAGACTGGCATTTTCTGAATGACTCAATTGAAACCTTGAAGATTCCCGTGTATACTTCTAGGAAAACTGTCTACTTTTGCTAAAACGCTTAGCATACACAATGATAGTCCCGAGAAATGATTAGAAACATGTAAGAAACACTTGAAATGCTGGTACATAGAGCCGTTCTATCTTTATTTTCATGTTCAATCACGGACATTAGAGATAGAATGCTAAGAAATGATGAGAATACAGACAATGTTTACCATTCTTTCTACTGTAGGTGATGTATTTCCGAAGAATGTGCTTTCAAACATTAGGAATTTCCATTTATAAACTCAGAATATGTGTGAAGCTGATAAATGAAGAGAATGCTGTTTATATTTACAGGTGACTATGATTAGACTGGCGTTTACTGAATGACTCAATTTAAACCTTGAAGATTCCTGTAAATAGTTGTAGGAAAACTGTCTACCTTTGGTAAAACTCTTCACATACACAATAATAGTCCCGAAAAATGATTAATAACATGTAAGAAACACTTGAAATGCTGGTACATAGAGCCGTTCTATCTTTATTTTCATGTTCAATCACGGAGATTATAGATGGAATGCTAAGAAATGACGAGAATACAGATAATGTTTACCATTCTGGCTACTTTAGATGATGTATTTCCAAAGAATGTGCTTTCAAACATTAAGAATTTCCATTTATAAAGCTCAGAAAATGTGTGAAGCTGATAAATGAAGAGAATACTATTTATATTTACAACTGAGGCTGAATTGCCTGGCGTTTTCTGAATGGCACAATTTAAATCTTAAAGATTCCTGTGTATACTACTAGGAAAACTGTCTACTTTTGGTAAAACTCTTAAAATACACAATGATAGTCCCGGAAATGATTAGAAACATGTAAGAAACACTTTAAATAGGGGTAAATGGAGCCGTTCTATCCTGATGGCCTAGTTCAATCACGGATTTTAGAGGTAGAAAACTCTCAATAAAGAGAGTAATGATAATGTTTGCAATTCCGGCTACTCTAGATGGTGTTTTTCCAAAGAAAGTGCTTCCCATATTAAGAATTGCTGTTTTTAAAGCTCAGAATATGTGTATGAGGCTGATAAGTTAAGAGAATACTGTTTATATTTACAATTATGGCTGAATTGCCTGGCATTTTCTTAATGACAAAGTTTACATCCTGAAGATTCATGTATCTACTTCTGGAAAATGTCTAATTTTGGTACAACTCTTAAAATACAGTAGAATAGTCCCGGGAAGTGATTAGAAACATGTAAGAAACACTTGAAATGCTGTTAAATAGAGCCGTTCTATCTTTATGGCCTAGTTCAATCACTGAGATGAGAGGTAAAAAACCCTCAACTGAGGAGAGTAATGATGAAGTTTACAATTGCGGCTACTCTACATGTTGTTTTTCCACGGAAAGTGTTTTCAAACATTAAGAATTGCTGTTTATAAAGCTCAGAATATGTATGAAGCTGATAAATAAAGAGAATACTGTTCATATTTACAGGTGATTCTGATTAGACTGGCGTTTTCTGAATGACTCAATTGAAACCTTGAAGATTCCCGTGTATACTTCTAGGAAAACTGTCTACTTTTGGTAAAACGCTTAGCATACACAATGATAGTCCCGAGAAATGATTAGAAACATGTAAGAAACACTTGAAATGCTGGTACATAGAGCCGTTTTATCTTTATTTTCATGTTCAATCACGGACATTAGAGATAGAATGCTAAGAAATGAGGAGAATACAGACAATGTTTACCATTCTGGCTACTTTAGGTGATGTATTTCCGAAGAATGTGCTTTCAAAAATTAAGAATAGCAGTTTATAAAGGTAGACTATGGGTATGAAGCTGATAAATGAAGAGAATACTGTTTATATTTACAGGTGATTCTCATTAGACTGGCATTTTCTGAATGACTCAATTGAAACCTTGAAGATTCCCGTGTATACTTCTAGGAAAACTGTCTACTTTTGCTAAAACGCTTAGCATACACAATGATAGTCCCGAGAAATGATTAGAAACATGTAAGAAACACTTGAAATGCTGGTACATAGAGCCGTTCTATCTTTATTTTCATGTTCAATCACGGACATTAGAGATAGAATGCTAAGAAATGATGAGAACACAGACAATGTTTACCATTCTTTCTACTGTAGGTGATGTATTTCCGAAGAATGTGCTTTCAAACATTAGGAATTTCCATTTATAAACTCAGAATATGTGTGAAGCTGATAAATGAAGAGAATGCTGTTTATATTTACAGGTGACTATGATTAGACTGGCGTTTACTGAATGACTCAATTTAAACCTTGAAGATTCCTGTAAATAGTTGTAGGAAAACTGTCTACCTTTGGTAAAACTCTTCACATACACAATAATAGTCCCGAAAAATGATTAATAACATGTAAGAAACACTTGAAATGCTGGTACATAGAGCCGTTCTATCTTTATGTTCATGTTCAATCACGGAGAATAGAGATAGAATGCTAAGAAATGACGAGAATACAGATAATGTTTACCATTCTGGCTACTTTAGATGATGTATTTCCGAAAAATGTGCTTTCAAAAATTAAGAATAGCAGTTTATAAAGGTAGACTATGGGTATGAAGCTGATAAATGAAGAGAATACTGTTTATATTTACAGGTGATTCTCATTAGACTGGTGTTTTCTGAATGACTCAATTGAAACCTTGAAGATTCCTGTGTATACTTCTAGGAAAACTGTCTACTTTTGGTAAAATGCTTAACATACACAATGATAGTCAAGAGAAATGATTAGAAACATGTAAGAAACACTTGAAATGCTGGTACATAGAGCCGTTCTATCTTTATTTTCATGTTCAATCACGGAGATTATAGATGGAATGCTAAGAAATGACGAGAATACAGATAATGTTTACCATTCTGGCTACTTTAGATGATGTATTTCCAAAGAATGTGCTTTCAAACATTAAGAATTTCCATTTATAAAGCTCAGAAAATGTGTGAAGCTGATAAATGAAGAGAATACTATTTATATTTACAACTGAGGCTGAATTGCCTGGCGTTTTCTGAATGACACAATTTAAATCTTAAAGATTCCTGTGTATACTACTAGGAAAACTGTCTACTTTTGGTAAAACTCTTAAAATACACAATGATAGTCCCGGAAATGATTAGAAACATGTAAGAAACACTTTAAATAGGGGTAAATGGAGCCGTTCTATCCTGATGGCCTAGTTCAATCACGGAGATTAGAGGTAGAAAACTCTCAATAAAGAGAGTAATGATAATGTTTGCAATTCCGGCTACTCTAGATGGTGTTTTTCCAAAGAAAGTGCTTCCCATATTAAGAATTGCTGTTTTTAAAGCTCAGAATATGTGTATGAGGCTGATAAGTTAAGAGAATACTGTTTATATTTACAATTATGGCTGAATTGCCTGGCATTTTCTTAATGACAAAGTTTACATCCTGAAGATTCATGTATCTACTTCTGGGAAAATGTCTAATTTTGGTACAACTCTTAAAATACAGTAGAATAGTCCCGGGAAGTGATTAGAAACATGTAAGAAACACTTGAAATGCTGTTAAATAGAGCCGTTCTATCTTTAAGGCCTAGTTCAATCACTGAGATGAGAGGTAAAAAACTCTCAACTGAGGAGAGTAATGATGAAGTTTACAATTGCGGCTACTCTACATGTTGTTTTTCCACGGAAAGTGTTTACAAACATTAAGAATTGCTGTTTATAAAGCTCAGAATATGTATGAAGCTGATAAATAAAGAGAATACTGTTCATATTTACAGGTGATTCTGATTAGACTGGCGTTTTCTGAATGACTCAATTGAAACCTTGAAGATTCCCGTGTATACTTCTAGGAAAACTGTCTACTTTTGGTAAAACGCTTAGCATACACAATGATAGTCCCGAGAAATGATTAGAAACATGTAAGAAACACTTGAAATGCTGGTACATAGAGCCGTTTTATCTTTATTTTCATGTTCAATCACGGACATTAGAGATAGAATGCTAAGAAATGAGGAGAATACAGACAATGTTTACCATTCTGGCTACTTTAGGTGATGTATTTCCGAAGAATGTGCTTTCAAAAATTAAGAATAGCAGTTTATAAAGGTAGACTATTGGTATGAAGCTGATAAATGAAGAGAATACTGTTTATATTTACAGGTGATTCTCATTAGACTGGCATTTTCTGAATGACTCAATTGAAACCTTGAAGATTCCCGTGTATACTTCTAGGAAAACTGTCTACTTTTGCTAAAACGCTTAGCATACACAATGATAGTCCCGAGAAATGATTAGAAACATGTAAGAAACACTTGAAATGCTGGTACATAGAGCCGTTCTATCTTTATTTTCATGTTCAATCACGGACATTAGAGATAGAATGCTAAGAAATGACGAGAATACAGACAATGTTTACCATTCTTTCTACTGTAGGTGATGTATTTCCGAAGAATGTGCTTTCAAACATTAGGAATTTCCATTTATAAACTCAGAATATGTGTGAAGCTGATAAATGAAGAGAATGCTGTTTATATTTACAGGTGACTATGATTAGACTGGCGTTTACTGAATGACTCAATTTAAACCTTGAAGATTCCTGTAAATAGTTGTAGGAAAACTGTCTACCTTTGGTAAAACTCTTCACATACACAATAATAGTCCCGAAAAATGATTAATAACATGTAAGAAACACTTGAAATGCTGGTACATAGAGCCGTTCTATCTTTATGTTCATGTTCAATCACGGAGATTAGAGATAGAATGCTAAGAAATGACGAGAATACAGATAATGTTTACCATTCTGGCTACTTTAGATGATGTATTTCCGAAAAATGTGCTTTCAAAAATTAAGAATAGCAGTTTATAAAGGTAGACTATGGGTATGAAGCTGATAAATGAAGAGAATACTGTTTATATTTACAGGTGATTCTCATTAGACTGGTGTTTTCTGAATGACTCAATTGAAACCTTGAAGATTCCTGTGTATACTTCTAGGAAAACTGTCTACTTTTGGTAAAATGCTTAACATACACAATGATAGTCAAGAGAAATGATTAGAAACATGTAAGAAACACTTGAAATGCTGGTACATAGAGCCGTTCTATCTTTATTTTCATGTTCAATCACGGAGATTATAGATGGAATGCTAAGAAATGACGAGAATACAGATAATGTTTACCATTCTGGCTACTTTAGATGATGTATTTCCAAAGAATGTGCTTTCAAACATTAAGAATTTCCATTTATAAAGCTCAGAAAATGTGTGAAGCTGATAAATGAAGAGAATACTATTTATATTTACAACTGAGGCTGAATTGCCTGGCGTTTTCTGAATGGCACAATTTAAATCTTAAAGATTCCTGTGTATACTACTAGGAAAACTGTCTACTTTTGGTAAAACTCTTAAAATACACAATGATAGTCCCGGAAATGATTAGAAACATGTAAGAAACACTTTAAATAGGGGTAAATGGAGCCGTTCTATCCTGATGGCCTAGTTCAATCACGGAGATTAGAGGTAGAAAACTCTCAATAAAGAGAGTAATGATAATGTTTACAATTCCGGCTACTCTAGATGGTGTTTTTCCAAAGAAAGTGCTTCCAATATTAAGAATTGCTGTTTTTAAAGCTCAGAATATGTGTATGAGGCTGATAAGTTAAGAGAATACTGTTTCTATTTACAATTATGGCTGAATTGCCTGGCATTTTCTTAATGACAAAGTTTACATCCTGAAGATTCATGTATCTACTTCTGGAAAATGTCTAATTTTGGTACAACTCTTAAAATACAGTAGAATAGTCCCGGGAAGTGATTAGAAACATGTAAGAAACACTTGAAATGCTGTTAAATAGAGCCGTTCTATCTTTATGGCCTAGTTCAATCACTGAGATGAGAGGTAAAAAACTCTCAACTGAGGAGAGTAATGATGAAGTTTACAATTGCGGCTACTCTAGATGTTGTTTTTCCACGGAAAGTGTTTTCAAACATTAAGAATTGCTGTTTATAAAGCTCAGAATATGTATGAAGCTGATAAATAAAGAGAATACTGTTCATATTTACAGGTGATTCTGATTAGACTGGCGTTTTCTGAATGACTCAATTGAAACCTTGAAGATTCCCGTGTATACTTCTAGGAAAACTGTCTACTTTTGGTAAAACGCTTAGCATACACAATGATATTCCCGAGAAATGATTAGAAACATGTAAGAAACACTTGAAATGCTGGTACATAGAGCCGTTTTATCTTTATTTTCATGTTCAATCACGGACATTAGAGATAGAATGCTAAGAAATGAGGAGAATACAGACAATGTTTACCATTCTGGCTACTTTAGGTGATGTATTTCCGAAGAATGTGCTTTCAAAAATTAAGAATAGCAGTTTATAAAGGTAGACTATGGGTATGAAGCTGATAAATGAAGAGAATACTGTTTATATTTACAGGTGATTCTCATTAGACTGGCATTTTCTGAATGACTCAATTGAAACCTTGAAGATTCCCGTGTATACTTCTAGGAAAACTGTCTACTTTTGCTAAAACGCTTAGCATACACAATGATAGTCCCGAGAAATGATTAGAAACATGTAAGAAACACTTGAAATGCTGGTACATAGAGCCGTTCTATCTTTATGTTCATGTTCAATCACGGAGATTAGAGATAGAATGCTAAGAAATGAGGAGAATACAGACAATGTTTACCATTCTGGCTACTTTAGGTGATGTATTTCCGAAGAATGTGCTTTCAAAAATTAAGAATAGCAGTTTATAAAGGTAGACTATGGGTATGAAGCTGATAAATGAAGAGAATACTGTTTATATTTACAGGTGATTCTCATTAGACTGGCATTTTCTGAATGACTCAATTGAAACCTTGAAGATTCCCGTGTATACTTCTAGGAAAACTGTCTACTTTTGCTAAAACGCTTAGCATACACAATGATAGTCCCGAGAAATGATTAGAAACATCTAAGAAACACTTGAAATGCTGGTACATAGAGCCGTTCTATCTTTATTTTCATGTTCAATCACGGACATTAGAGATAGAATGCTAAGAAATGACGAGAATACAGACAATGTTTACCATTCTTTCTACTGTAGGTGATGTATTTCCGAAGAATGTGCTTTCAAACATTAGGAATTTCCATTTATAAACTCAGAATATGTGTGAAGCTGATAAATGAAGAGAATGCTGTTTATATTTACAGGTGACTATGATTAGACTGGCGTTTACTGAATGACTCAATTTAAACCTTGAAGATTCCTGTAAATAGTTGTAGGAAAACTGTCTACCTTTGGTAAAACTCTTCACATACACAATAATAGTCCCGAAAAATGATTAATAACATGTAAGAAACACTTGAAATGCTGGTACATAGAGCCGTTCTATCTTTATGTTCATGTTCAATCACGGAGATTAGAGATAGAATGCTAAGAAATGACGAGAATACAGATAATGTTTACCATTCTGGCTACTTTAGATGATGTATTTCCGAAAAATGTGCTTTCAAAAATTAAGAATAGCAGTTTATAAAGGTAGACTATGGGTATGAAGCTGATAAATGAAGAGAATACTGTTTATATTTACAGGTGATTCTCATTAGACTGGTGTTTTCTGAATGACTCAATTGAAACCTTGAAGATTCCTGTGTATACTTCTAGGAAAACTGTCTACTTTTGGTAAAATGCTTAACATACACAATGATAGTCAAGAGAAATGATTAGAAACATGTAAGAAACACTTGAAATGCTGGTACATAGAGCCGTTCTATCTTTATTTTCATGTTCAATCACGGAGATTATAGATGGAATGCTAAGAAATGACGAGAATACAGATAATGTTTACCATTCTGGCTACTTTAGATGATGTATTTCCAAAGAATGTGCTTTCAAACATTAAGAATTTCCATTTATAAAGCTCAGAAAATGTGTGAAGCTGATAAATGAAGAGAATACTATTTATATTTACAACTGAGGCTGAATTGCCTGGCGTTTTCTGAATGGCACAATTTAAATCTTAAAGATTCCTGTGTATACTACTAGGAAAACTGTCTACTTTTGGTAAAACTCTTAAAATACACAATGATAGTCCCGGAAATGATTAGAAACATGTAAGAAACACTTTAAATAGGGGTAAATGGAGCCGTTCTATCCTGATGGCCTAGTTCAATCACGGAGATTAGAGGTAGAAAACTCTCAATAAAGAGAGTAATGATAATGTTTACAATTCCGGCTACTCTAGATGGTGTTTTTCCAAAGAAAGTGCTTCCAATATTAAGAATTGCTGTTTTTAAAGCTCAGAATATGTGTATGAGGCTGATAAGTTAAGAGAATACTGTTTATATTTACAATTATGGCTGAATTGCCTGGCATTTTCTTAATGACAAAGTTTACATCCTGAAGATTCATGTATCTACTTCTGGAAAATGTCTAATTTTGGTACAACTCTTAAAATACAGTAGAATAGTCCCGGGAAGTGATTAGAAACATGTAAGAAACACTTGAAATGCTGTTAAATAGAGCCGTTCTATCTTTATGGCCTAGTTCAATCACTGAGATGAGAGGTAAAAAACTCTCAACTGAGGAGAGTAATGATGAAGTTTACAATTACGGCTACTCTACATGTTGTTTTTCCACGGAAAGTGTTTTCAAACATTAAGAATTGCTGTTTATAAAGCTCAGAATATGTATGAAGCTGATAAATAAAGAGAATACTGTTCATATTTACAGGTGATTCTGATTAGACTGGCGTTTTCTGAATGACTCAATTGAAACCTTGAAGATTCCCGTGTATACTTCTAGGAAAACTGTCTACTTTTGGTAAAACGCTTAGCATACACAATGATAGTCCCGAGAAATGATTAGAAACATGTAAGAAACACTTGAAATGCTGGTACATAGAGCCGTTTTATCTTTATTTTCATGTTCAATCACGGACATTAGAGATAGAATGCTAAGAAATGAGGAGAATACAGACAATGTTTACCATTCTGGCTACTTTAGGTGATGTATTTCCGAAGAATGTGCTTTCAAAAATTAAGAATAGCAGTTTATAAAGGTAGACTATGGGTATGAAGCTGATAAATGAAGAGAATACTGTTTATATTTACAGGTGATTCTCATTAGACTGGCATTTTCTGAATGACTCAATTGAAACCTTGAAGATTCCCGTGTATACTTCTAGGAAAACTGTCTACTTTTGCTAAAACGCTTAGCATACACAATGATAGTCCCGAGAAATGATTAGAAACATGTAAGAAACACTTGAAATGCTGGTACATAGAGCCGTTCTATCTTTATTTTCATGTTCAATCACGGACATTAGAGATAGAATGCTAAGAAATGACGAGAATACAGACAATGTTTACCATTCTTTCTACTGTAGGTGATGTATTTCCGAAGAATGTGCTTTCAAACATTAGGAATTTCCATTTATAAACTCAGAATATGTGTGAAGCTGATAAATGAAGAGAATGCTGTTTATATTTACAGGTGACTATGATTAGACTGGCGTTTACTGAATGACTCAATTTAAACCTTGAAGATTCCTGTAAATAGTTGTAGGAAAACTGTCTACCTTTGGTAAAACTCTTCACATACACAATAATAGTCCCGAAAAATGATTAATAACATGTAAGAAACACTTGAAATGCTGGTACATAGAGCCGTTCTATCTTTATGTTCATGTTCAATCACGGAGATTAGAGATAGAATGCTAAGAAATGACGAGAATACAGATAATGTTTACCATTCTGGCTACTTTAGATGATGTATTTCCGAAAAATGTGCTTTCAAAAATTAAGAATAGCAGTTTATAAAGGTAGACTATGGGTATGAAGCTGATAAATGAAGAGAATACTGTTTATATTTACAGGTGATTCTCATTAGACTGGTGTTTTCTGAATGACTCAATTGAAACCTTGAAGATTCCTGTGTATACTTCTAGGAAAACTGTCTACTTTTGGTAAAATGCTTAACATACACAATGATAGTCAAGAGAAATGATTAGAAACATGTAAGAAACACTTGAAATGCTGGTACATAGAGCCGTTCTATCTTTATTTTCATGTTCAATCACGGAGATTATAGATGGAATGCTAAGAAATGACGAGAATACAGATAATGTTTACCATTCTGGCTACTTTAGATGATGTATTTCCAAAGAATGTGCTTTCAAACATTAAGAATTTCCATTTATAAAGCTCAGAAAATGTGTGAAGCTGATAAATGAAGAGAATACTATTTATATTTACAACTGAGGCTGAATTGCCTGGCGTTTTCTGAATGGCACAATTTAAATCTTAAAGATTCCTGTGTATACTACTAGGAAAACTGTCTACTTTTGGTAAAACTCTTAAAATACACAATGATAGTCCCGGAAATGATTAGAAACATGTAAGAAACACTTTAAATAGGGGTAAATGGAGCCGTTCTATCCTGATGGCCTAGTTCAATCACGGAGATTAGAGGTAGAAAACTCTCAATAAAGAGAGTAATGATAATGTTTACAATTCCGGCTACTCTAGATGGTGTTTTTCCAAAGAAAGTGCTTCCAATATTAAGAATTGCTGTTTTTAAAGCTCAGAATATGTGTATGAGGCTGATAAGTTAAGAGAATACTGTTTATATTTACAATTATGGCTGAATTGCCTGGCATTTTCTTAATGACAAAGTTTACATCCTGAAGATTCATGTATCTACTTCTGGAAAATGTCTAATTTTGGTACAACTCTTAAAATACAGTAGAATAGTCCCGGGAAGTGATTAGAAACATGTAAGAAACACTTGAAATGCTGTTAAATAGAGCCGTTCTATCTTTATGGCCTAGTTCAATCACTGAGATGAGAGGTAAAAAACTCTCAACTGAGGAGAGTAATGATGAAGTTTACAATTGCGGCTACTCTACATGTTGTTTTTCCACGGAAAGTGTTTTCAAACATTAAGAATTGCTGTTTATAAAGCTCAGAATATGTATGAAGCTGATAAATAAAGAGAATACTGTTCATATTTACAGGTGATTCTGATTAGACTGGCGTTTTCTGAATGACTCAATTGAAACCTTGAAGATTCCCGTGTATACTTCTAGGAAAACTGTCTACTTTTGGTAAAACGCTTAGCATACACAATGATATTCCCGAGAAATGATTAGAAACATGTAAGAAACACTTGAAATGCTGGTACATAGAGCCGTTTTATCTTTATTTTCATGTTCAATCACGGACATTAGAGATAGAATGCTAAGAAATGAGGAGAATACAGACAATGTTTACCATTCTGGCTACTTTAGGTGATGTATTTCCGAAGAATGTGCTTTCAAAAATTAAGAATAGCAGTTTATAAAGGTAGACTATGGGTATGAAGCTGATAAATGAAGAGAATACTGTTTATATTTACAGGTGATTCTCATTAGACTGGCATTTTCTGAATGACTCAATTGAAACCTTGAAGATTCCCGTGTATACTTCTAGGAAAACTGTCTACTTTTGCTAAAACGCTTAGCATACACAATGATAGTCCCGAGAAATGATTAGAAACATGTAAGAAACACTTGAAATGCTGGTACATAGAGCCGTTCTATCTTTATGTTCATGTTCAATCACGGAGATTAGAGATAGAATGCTAAGAAATGAGGAGAATACAGACAATGTTTACCATTCTGGCTACTTTAGGTGATGTATTTCCGAAGAATGTGCTTTCAAAAATTAAGAATAGCAGTTTATAAAGGTAGACTATGGGTATGAAGCTGATAAATGAAGAGAATACTGTTTATATTTACAGGTGATTCTCATTAGACTGGCATTTTCTGAATGACTCAATTGAAACCTTGAAGATTCCCGTGTATACTTCTAGGAAAACTGTCTACTTTTGCTAAAACGCTTAGCATACACAATGATAGTCCCGAGAAATGATTAGAAACATCTAAGAAACACTTGAAATGCTGGTACATAGAGCCGTTCTATCTTTATTTTCATGTTCAATCACGGACATTAGAGATAGAATGCTAAGAAATGACGAGAATACAGACAATGTTTACCATTCTTTCTACTGTAGGTGATGTATTTCCGAAGAATGTGCTTTCAAACATTAGGAATTTCCATTTATAAACTCAGAATATGTGTGAAGCTGATAAATGAAGAGAATGCTGTTTATATTTACAGGTGACTATGATTAGACTGGCGTTTACTGAATGACTCAATTTAAACCTTGAAGATTCCTGTAAATAGTTGTAGGAAAACTGTCTACCTTTGGTAAAACTCTTCACATACACAATAATAGTCCCGAAAAATGATTAATAACATGTAAGAAACACTTGAAATGCTGGTACATAGAGCCGTTCTATCTTTATGTTCATGTTCAATCACGGAGATTAGAGATAGAATGCTAAGAAATGACGAGAATACAGATAATGTTTACCATTCTGGCTACTTTAGATGATGTATTTCCGAAAAATGTGCTTTCAAAAATTAAGAATAGCAGTTTATAAAGGTAGACTATGGGTATGAAGCTGATAAATGAAGAGAATACTGTTTATATTTACAGGTGATTCTCATTAGACTGGTGTTTTCTGAATGACTCAATTGAAACCTTGAAGATTCCCGTGTATACTTCTAGGAAAACTGTCTACTTTTGGTAAAATGCTTAACATACACAATGATAGTCAAGAGAAATGATTAGAAACATGTAAGAAACACTTGAAATGCTGGTACATAGAGCCGTTCTATCTTTATTTTCATGTTCAATCACGGAGATTATAGATGGAATGCTAAGAAATGACGAGAATACAGATAATGTTTACCATTCTGGCTACTTTAGATGATGTATTTCCAAAGAATGTGCTTTCAAACATTAAGAATTTCCATTTATAAAGCTCAGAAAATGTGTGAAGCTGATAAATGAAGAGAATACTATTTATATTTACAACTGAGGCTGAATTGCCTGGCGTTTTCTGAATGGCACAATTTAAATCTTAAAGATTCCTGTGTATACTACTAGGAAAACTGTCTACTTTTGGTAAAACTCTTAAAATACACAATGATAGTCCCGGAAATGATTAGAAACATGTAAGAAACACTTTAAATAGGGGTAAATGGAGCCGTTCTATCCTGATGGCCTAGTTCAATCACGGAGATTAGAGGTAGAAAACTCTCAATAAAGAGAGTAATGATAATGTTTACAATTCCGGCTACTCTAGATGGTGTTTTTCCAAAGAAAGTGCTTCCAATATTAAGAATTGCTGTTTTTAAAGCTCAGAATATGTGTATGAGGCTGATAAGTTAAGAGAATACTGTTTATATTTACAATTATGGCTGAATTGCCTGGCATTTTCTTAATGACAAAGTTTACATCCTGAAGATTCATGTATCTACTTCTGGAAAATGTCTAATTTTGGTACAACTCTTAAAATACAGTAGAATAGTCCCGGGAAGTGATTAGAAACATGTAAGAAACACTTGAAATGCTGTTAAATAGAGCCGTTCTATCTTTATGGCCTAGTTCAATCACTGAGATGAGAGGTAAAAAACTCTCAACTGAGGAGAGTAATGATGAAGTTTACAATTGCGGCTACTCTACATGTTGTTTTTCCACGGAAAGTGTTTTCAAACATTAAGAATTGCTGTTTATAAAGCTCAGAATATGTATGAAGCTGATAAATAAAGAGAATACTGTTCATATTTACAGGTGATTCTGATTAGACTGGCGTTTTCTGAATGACTCAATTGAAACCTTGAAGATTCCCGTGTATACTTCTAGGAAAACTGTCTACTTTTGGTAAAACGCTTAGCATACACAATGATAGTCCCGAGAAATGATTAGAAACATGTAAGAAACACTTGAAATGCTGGTACATAGAGCCGTTTTATCTTTATTTTCATGTTCAATCACGGACATTAGAGATAGAATGCTAAGAAATGAGGAGAATACAGACAATGTTTACCATTCTGGCTACTTTAGGTGATGTATTTCCGAAGAATGTGCTTTCAAAAATTAAGAATAGCAGTTTATAAAGGTAGACTATGGGTATGAAGCTGATAAATGAAGAGAATACTGTTTATATTTACAGGTGATTCTCATTAGACTGGCATTTTCTGAATGACTCAATTGAAACCTTGAAGATTCCCGTGTATACTTCTAGGAAAACTGTCTACTTTTGCTAAAACGCTTAGCATACACAATGATAGTCCCGAGAAATGATTAGAAACATGTAAGAAACACTTGAAATGCTGGTACATAGAGCCGTTCTATCTTTATTTTCATGTTCAATCACGGACATTAGAGATAGAATGCTAAGAAATGATGAGAACACAGACAATGTTTACCATTCTTTCTACTGTAGGTGATGTATTTCCGAAGAATGTGCTTTCAAACATTAGGAATTTCCATTTATAAACTCAGAATATGTGTGAAGCTGATAAATGAAGAGAATGCTGTTTATATTTACAGGTGACTATGATTAGACTGGCGTTTACTGAATGACTCAATTTAAACCTTGAAGATTCCTGTAAATAGTTGTAGGAAAACTGTCTACCTTTGGTAAAACTCTTCACATACACAATAATAGTCCCGAAAAATGATTAATAACATGTAAGAAACACTTGAAATGCTGGTACATAGAGCCGTTCTATCTTTATGTTCATGTTCAATCACGGAGATTAGAGATAGAATGCTAAGAAATGACGAGAATACAGATAATGTTTACCATTCTGGCTACTTTAGATGATGTATTTCCGAAAAATGTGCTTTCAAAAATTAAGAATAGCAGTTTATAAAGGTAGACTATGGGTATGAAGCTGATAAATGAAGAGAATACTGTTTATATTTACAGGTGATTCTCATTAGACTGGTGTTTTCTGAATGACTCAATTGAAACCTTGAAGATTCCTGTGTATACTTCTAGGAAAACTGTCTACTTTTGGTAAAATGCTTAACATACACAATGATAGTCAAGAGAAATGATTAGAAACATGTAAGAAACACTTGAAATGCTGGTACATAGAGCCGTTCTATCTTTATTTTCATGTTCAATCACGGAGATTATAGATGGAATGCTAAGAAATGACGAGAATACAGATAATGTTTACCATTCTGGCTACTTTAGATGATGTATTTCCAAAGAATGTGCTTTCAAACATTAAGAATTTCCATTTATAAAGCTCAGAAAATGTGTGAAGCTGATAAATGAAGAGAATACTATTTATATTTACAACTGAGGCTGAATTGCCTGGCGTTTTCTGAATGGCACAATTTAAATCTTAAAGATTCCTGTGTATACTACTAGGAAAACTGTCTACTTTTGGTAAAACTCTTAAAATACACAATGATAGTCCCGGAAATGATTAGAAACATGTAAGAAACACTTTAAATAGGGGTAAATGGAGCCGTTCTATCCTGATGGCCTAGTTCAATCACGGAGATTAGAGGTAGAAAACTCTCAATAAAGAGAGTAATGATAATGTTTACAATTCCGGCTACTCTAGATGGTGTTTTTCCAAAGAAAGTGCTTCCAATATTAAGAATTGCTGTTTTTAAAGCTCAGAATATGTGTATGAGGCTGATAAGTTAAGAGAATACTGTTTATATTTACAATTATGGCTGAATTGCCTGGCATTTTCTTAATGACAAAGTTTACATCCTGAAGATTCATGTATCTACTTCTGGAAAATGTCTAATTTTGGTACAACTCTTAAAATACAGTAGAATAGTCCCGGGAAGTGATTAGAAACATGTAAGAAACACTTGAAATGCTGTTAAATAGAGCCGTTCTATCTTTATGGCCTAGTTCAATCACTGAGATGAGAGGTAAAAAACTCTCAACTGAGGAGAGTAATGATGAAGTTTACAATTGCGGCTACTCTACATGTTGTTTTTCCACGGAAAGTGTTTTCAAACATTAAGAATTGCTGTTTATAAAGCTCAGAATATGTATGAAGCTGATAAATAAAGAGAATACTGTTCATATTTACAGGTGATTCTGATTAGACTGGCGTTTTCTGAATGACTCAATTGAAACCTTGAAGATTCCCGTGTATACTTCTAGGAAAACTGTCTACTTTTGGTAAAACGCTTAGCATACACAATGATATTCCCGAGAAATGATTAGAAACATGTAAGAAACACTTGAAATGCTGGTACATAGAGCCGTTTTATCTTTATTTTCATGTTCAATCACGGACATTAGAGATAGAATGCTAAGAAATGAGGAGAATACAGACAATGTTTACCATTCTGGCTACTTTAGGTGATGTATTTCCGAAGAATGTGCTTTCAAAAATTAAGAATAGCAGTTTATAAAGGTAGACTATGGGTATGAAGCTGATAAATGAAGAGAATACTGTTTATATTTACAGGTGATTCTCATTAGACTGGCATTTTCTGAATGACTCAATTGAAACCTTGAAGATTCCCGTGTATACTTCTAGGAAAACTGTCTACTTTTGCTAAAACGCTTAGCATACACAATGATAGTCCCGAGAAATGATTAGAAACATGTAAGAAACACTTAAAATGCTGGTACATAGAGCCGTTCTATCTTTATGTTCATGTTCAATCACGGAGATTAGAGATAGAATGCTAAGAAATGACGAGAATACAGATAATGTTTACCATTCTGGCTACTTTAGATGATGTATTTCCGAAAAATGTGCTTTCAAAAATTAAGAATAGCAGTTTATAAAGCTAGACTATGGGTATGAAGCTGATAAATGAAGAGAATACTGTTTATATTTACAGGTGATTCTCATTAGACTGGTGTTTTCTGAATGACTCAATTGAAACCTTGAAGATTCCTGTGTATACTTCTAGGAAAACTGTCTACTTTTGGTAAAATGCTTAACATACACAATGATAGACAAGAGAAATGATTAGAAACATGTAAGAAACATTTGAAATGCTGGTACATAGAGCCGTTCTATCTTTATTTTCATGTTCAATCACGGAGATTATCGATGGAATGCTAAGAAATGACGAGAATACAGATAATGTTTACCATTCTGGCTACTTTAGATGATGTATTTCCAAAGAATGTGCTTTCAAACATTAAGAATTTCCATTTATAAAGCTCAGAAAATGTGTGAAGCTGATAAATGAAGAGAATACTATTTATATTTACAACTGAGGCTGAATTGCCTGGCGTTTTCTGAATGGCACAATTTAAATCTTAAAGATTCCTGTGTATACTACTAGGAAAACTGTCTACTTTTGGTAAAACTCTTAAAATACACAATGATAGTCCCGGAAATGATTAGAAACATGTAAGAAACACTTTAAATAGGGGTAAATGGAGCCGTTCTATCCTGATGGCCTAGTTCAATCACGGAGATTAGAGGTAGAAAACTCTCAATAAAGAGAGTAATGATAATGTTTACAATTCCGGCTACTCTAGATGGTGTTTTTCCAAAGAAAGTGCTTCCAATATTAAGAATTGCTGTTTTTAAAGCTCAGAATATGTGTATGAGGCTGATAAGTTAAGAGAATACTGTTTATATTTACAATTATGGCTGAATTGCCTGGCATTTTCTTAATGACAAAGTTTACATCCTGAAGATTCATGTATCTACTTCTGGGAAAATGTCTAATTTTGGTACAACTCTTAAAATACAGTAGAATAGTCCCGGGAAGTGATTAGAAACATGTAAGAAACACTTGAAATGCTGTTAAATAGAGCCGTTCTATCTTTATGGCCTAGTTCAATCACTGAGATGAGAGGTAAAAAACTCTCAACTGAGGAGAGTAATGATGAAGTTTACAATTGCGGCTACTCTAGATGTTGTTTTTCCACGGAAAGTGTTTTCAAACATTAAGAATTGCTGTTTATAAAGCTCAGAATATGTATGAAGCTGATAAATAAAGAGAATACTGTTCATATTTACAGGTGATTCTGATTAGACTGGCGTTTTCTGAATGACTCAATTGAAACCTTGAAGATTCCCGTGTATACTTCTAGGAAAACTGTCTACTTTTGGTAAAACGCTTAGCATACACAATGATAGTCCAGAGAAATGATTAGAAACATGTAAGAAACACTTGAAATGCTGGTACATAGAGCCGTTTTATCTTTATTTTCATGTTCAATCACGGACATTAGAGATAGAATGCTAAGAAATGAGGAGAATACAGACAATGTTTACCATTCTGGCTACTTTAGGTGATGTATTTCCGAAGAATGTGCTTTCAAAAATTAAGAATAGCAGTTTATAAAGGTAGACTATGGGTATGAAGCTGATAAATGAAGAGAATACTGTTTATATTTACAGGTGATTCTCATTAGACTGGCATTTTCTGAATGACTCAATTGAAACCTTGAAGATTCCCGTGTATACTTCTAGGAAAACTGTCTACTTTTGCTAAAACGCTTAGCATACACAATGATAGTCCCAAGAAATGATTAGAAACATGTAAGAAACACTTGAAATGCTGGTACATAGAGCCGTTCTATCTTTATTTTCATGTTCAATCACGGACATTAGAGATAGAATGCTAAGAAATGAGGAGAATACAGACAATGTTTACCATTCTGGCTACTTTAGGTGATGTATTTCCGAAGAATGTGCTTTCAAAAATTAAGAATAGCAGTTTATAAAGGTAGACTATGGGTATGAAGCTGATAAATGAAGAGAATACTGTTTATATTTACAGGTGATTCTCATTAGACTGGCATTTTCTGAATGACTCAATTGAAACCTTGAAGATTCCCGTGTATACTTCTAGGAAAACTGTCTACTTTTGCTAAAACGCTTAGCATACACAATGATAGTCCCGAGAAATGATTAGAAACATCTAAGAAACACTTGAAATGCTGGTACATAGAGCCGTTCTATCTTTATTTTCATGTTCAATCACGGACATTAGAGATAGAATGCTAAGAAATGACGAGAATACAGACAATGTTTACCATTCTTTCTACTGTAGGTGATGTATTTCCGAAGAATGTGCTTTCAAACATTAGGAATTTCCATTTATAAACTCAGAATATGTGTGAAGCTGATAAATGAAGAGAATGCTGTTTATATTTACAGGTGACTATGATTAGACTGGCGTTTACTGAATGACTCAATTTAAACCTTGAAGATTCCTGTAAATAGTTGTAGGAAAACTGTCTACCTTTGGTAAAACTCTTCACATACACAATAATAGTCCCGAAAAATGATTAATAACATGTAAGAAACACTTGAAATGCTGGTACATAGAGCCGTTCTATCTTTATGTTCATGTTCAATCACGGAGATTAGAGATAGAATGCTAAGAAATGACGAGAATACAGATAATGTTTACCATTCTGGCTACTTTAGATGATGTATTTCCGAAAAATGTGCTTTCAAAAATTAAGAATAGCAGTTTATAAAGGTAGACTATGGGTATGAAGCTGATAAATGAAGAGAATACTGTTTATATTTACAGGTGATTCTCATTAGACTGGTGTTTTCTGAATGACTCAATTGAAACCTTGAAGATTCCTGTGTATACTTCTAGGAAAACTGTCTACTTTTGGTAAAATGCTTAACATACACAATGATAGTCAAGAGAAATGATTAGAAACATGTAAGAAACACTTGAAATGCTGGTACATAGAGCCGTTCTATCTTTATTTTCATGTTCAATCACGGAGATTATAGATGGAATGCTAAGAAATGACGAGAATACAGATAATGTTTACCATTCTGGCTACTTTAGATGATGTATTTCCAAAGAATGTGCTTTCAAACATTAAGAATTTCCATTTATAAAGCTCAGAAAATGTGTGAAGCTGATAAATGAAGAGAATACTATTTATATTTACAACTGAGGCTGAATTGCCTGGCGTTTTCTGAATGGCACAATTTAAATCTTAAAGATTCCTGTGTATACTACTAGGAAAACTGTCTACTTTTGGTAAAACTCTTAAAATACACAATGATAGTCCCGGAAATGATTAGAAACATGTAAGAAACACTTTAAATAGGGGTAAATGGAGCCGTTCTATCCTGATGGCCTAGTTCAATCACGGAGATTAGAGGTAGAAAACTCTCAATAAAGAGAGTAATGATAATGTTTACAATTCCGGCTACTCTAGATGGTGTTTTTCCAAAGAAAGTGCTTCCAATATTAAGAATTGCTGTTTTTAAAGCTCAGAATATGTGTATGAGGCTGATAAGTTAAGAGAATACTGTTTATATTTACAATTATGGCTGAATTGCCTGGCATTTTCTTAATGACAAAGTTTACATCCTGAAGATTCATGTATCTACTTCTGGAAAATGTCTAATTTTGGTACAACTCTTAAAATACAGTAGAATAGTCCCGGGAAGTGATTAGAAACATGTAAGAAACACTTGAAATGCTGTTAAATAGAGCCGTTCTATCTTTATGGCCTAGTTCAATCACTGAGATGAGAGGTAAAAAACTCTCAACTGAGGAGAGTAATGATGAAGTTTACAATTGCGGCTACTCTACATGTTGTTTTTCCACGGAAAGTGTTTTCAAACATTAAGAATTGCTGTTTATAAAGCTCAGAATATGTATGAAGCTGATAAATAAAGAGAATACTGTTCATATTTACAGGTGATTCTGATTAGACTGGTGTTTTCTGAATGACTCAATTGAAACCTTGAAGATTCCCGTGTATACTTCTAGAAAAACTGTCTACTTTTGGTAAAACGCTTAGCATACACAATGATAGTCCCGAGAAATGATTAGAAACATGTAAGAAACACTTGAAATGCTGGTACATAGAGCCGTTCTATCTTTATTTTCATGTTCAATCACGGACATTAGAGATAGAATGCTAAGAAATGAGGAGAATACAGACAATGTTTACCATTCTGGCTACTTTAGGTGATGTATTTCGGAAGAATGTGCTTTCAAAAATTAAGAATAGCAGTTTATAAAGGTAGACTATGGGTATGAAGCTGATAAATGAAGAGAATACTGTTTATATTTACAGGTGATTCTGATTAGACTGGCGTTTTCTGAATGACTCAATTGAAACCTTGAAGGTTCCCGTGTATACTTCTAGGAAAACTGTCTACTTTTGCTAAAACGCTTAGCATACACAATGATAGTCCCGAGAAATGATTAGAAACATGTAAGAAACACTTGAAATGCTGGTACATAGAGCCGTTCTATCTTTATTTTCATGTTCAATCATTGACATTAGAGATAGAATGCTAAGAAATGACCAGAATACAGATAATGTTTACCATTCTGGCTACTTTAGATGATGTATTTCCGAAGAATATGCTTTCAAACATTAAGAATTTCCATTTATAAAGCTCAGAATATGTGTGAAGCTGATAAATGAAGAGAATGCTGTTTATATTTACAGGTGACTATGATTAGACTGGCGTTTACTGAATGACTCAATTTAAACCTTGAAGATTCCTGTAAATAGTTGTAGGAAAACTGTCTACCTTTGGTAAAACGCTTCACATACACAATGATAGTCCCGAAAAATGATTAGAAACATGTAAGAAACACTTGAAATGCTGGTACATAGAGCCGTTCTATCTTTATGTTCATGTTCAATCACGGAGATTAGAGATAGAATGCTGCGTAATGACGAGAGTACAGATAATGTTTACCATTCTGGCTACTTTAGATGATGTATTTCCGAAAAATGTGCTTTCAAAAATTAAGAATAGCAGTTTATAAAGCTAGACTATGGGTATGAAGCTGATAAATGAAGAGAATACTGTTTATATTTACAGGTGATTCTCATTAGACTGGTGTTTTCTGAATGACTCAATTGAAACCTTGAAGATTCCTGTGTATACTTCTAGGAAAACTGTCTACTTTTGGTAAAATGCTTAACATACACAATGATAGTCAAGAGAAATGATTAGAAACATGTAAGAAACAGTTGAAATGCTGGTACATAGAGCCGTTCTATCTTTATTTTCATGTTCAATCACGGAGATTATAGATAGAATGCTAAGAAATGACGAGAATACAGATAATGTTTACCATTCTGGCTACTTTAGATGATGTATTTCCAAAGAATGTGCTTTCAAACATTAAGAATTTCCATATATAAAGCTCAGAATATGTGTGAAGCTGATAAATGAAGAGAATACTATTTATATTTACAACTGAGGCTGAATTGACTGGCGTTTTCTGAATGGCACAATTTAAATCTTAAAGATTCCTGTGTATACTACTAGAAAAACTGTCTACTTTTGGTAAAACTCTTAAAATACACAATGATAGTCCCGGAAATGATTAGAAACATGTAAGAAACACTTTAAATAGGGGTTAATGGAGCCGTTCTATCCTGATGGCCTACTTCAATCACCGAGATTAGAGGTAGAAAACTCTCAATAAAGAGAGTAATGATAATGTTTACAATTCCGGCTACTCTAGATGGTGTTTTTCCAAAGAAAGTGCTTCCAATATTAAGAATTGCTGTTTTCAAAGGTCAGAATATGTGTATGAGGCTGATAAGTTAAGAGAATACTGTTTATATTTACAATTATGGCTGAATTGCCTGGCATTTTCTTAATGACAAAGTTTACATCCTGAAGATTGATGTATCTACTTCTGGGAAAATGTCTAATTTTGGTACAACTCTTAAAATACAGTAGAATAGTCCAGGGAAGTGATTAGAAACATGTAAGAAACACTTGAAATGCTGTTAAATAGAGCCGTTCTATCTTTATGGCCTAGTTCAATCACTGAGATGAGAGGTAAAAAACTCTCAACTGAGGAGAGTAATGATGAAGTTCACAATTGCGGCTACTCTACATGTTGTTTTTCCACGGAAAGTGTTTTCAAACATTAAGAATTTCCAATTATAAAGCTCAGAATATGTGTGAAGCTGATAAATGAAGAGAATGCTGTTTATATTTACAGGTGACTATGATTAGACTGGCGTTTACTGAATGACTCAATTTAAACCTAGAAGATTCCTGTAAATAGTTGTAGGAAAAATGTCTACCTTTGGTAAAACTCTTCACATACACAATTATAGTCCCGAAAAATGATTAGAAACATGTAAGAAACACTTGAAATGCTGGTACATAGAGCCGTTCTATCTTTATTTTCATGTTCAATCATGGATATTAGAGATAGAATGCTAAGAAATGACCAGAATACAGATAATGTTTACCATTCTGGCTACTTTAGATGATGTATTTCCGAAGAATGTGCTTTCAAACATTAAGAATTTCCATTTATAAAGCTCAGAATATGTGTGAAGCTGATAAATGAAGAGAATGCTGTTTATATTTATAGGTGACTATGATTAGACTGGCGTTTACTGAATGACTCAATTTAAACCTTGAAGATTCCTGTAAATAGTTGTAGGAAAAATGTCTACCTTTGGTAAAACTCTTCACATACACAATGATAGTCCCGAAAAATGATTAGAAACATGTAAGAAACACTTGAAATGCTGGTACATAGAGCCGTTCTATCTTTATTTTCATGTTCAATTACGGAGATTATAGATAGAATGCTAAGAAATCACGAGAATACAGATAATGTTTACCATTCTGGCTACTTTAGATGATGTATTTCCAAAGAATGTGCTTTCAAACATTAAGAATTTCCATTTATAAAGCTCAGAATGTGTGTGAAGCTGATAAATGAAGAGAATACTATTTATATTTAAAACTGAGGCTGAATTGCCTGGCGTTTTCTGAATGGCACAATTTAAATCTTAAAGATTCCTGTGTATACTACTAGGAAAACTGTCTACTTTTGGTAAAACTCTTAAAATACACAATGATAGTCCCGGAAATGATTAGAAACATGTAAGAAACACTTTAAATAGGGGTAAATGGAGCCGTTCTATCCTGATGGCCTACTTCAATCACCGAGATTAGAGGTAGAAAACTCTCAATAAAGAGAGTAATGATAATGTTTACAATTCCGGCTACTCTAGATGGTGTTTTTCCAAAGAAAGTGCTTCCAATATTAAGAATTGCTGTTTTCAAAGCTCAGAATATGTGTATGAGGCTGATAAGTTAAGAGAATACTGTTTCTATTTACAATTATGGCTGAATTGCCTGGCATTTTCTTAATGACAAAGTTTACATCCTGAAGATTCATGTATCTACTTCTGGGAAAATGTCTAATTTTGGTACAACTCTTAAAATACAGTAGAATAGTCCCGGGAAGTGATTAGAAACATGTAAGAAACACTTGAAATGCTGTTAAATAGAGCCGTTCTATCTTTATGGCCTAGTTCAATCACTGAGATGAGAGGTAAAAAACTCTCAACTGAGGAGAGTAATGATGAAGTTTACAATTGCGGCTACTCTACATGTTGTTTTTCCACGGAAAGTGTTTTCAAACATTAAAAATTGCTGTTTATAAAGCTCAGAATATGTATGAAGCTGATTAATAAAGAGAATACTGTTTATATTTACAGGTGATTCTGATTAGACTGGCGTTTTCTGAATGACTCAATTGAAAACTTGAAGACTCCCGTGTATACTTCTAGGAAAACTGTCTACTTTTGCTAAAACGCTTAGCATACACAATGATAGTCCCGAGAAATGATTAGAAACATGTAAGAAACACTTGAAATGCTGGTACATAGAGCCGTTCTATCTTTATTTTCATGTTCAATCATGGACATTAGAGATAGAATGCTAAGAAATGACCAGAATACAGATAATGTTTACCATTCTGGCTACTTTAGATGATGTATTTCCGAAGAATATGCTTTCAAACATTAAGAATTTCCCTTTATAAAGCTCAGAATATGTGTGAAGCTGATAAATGAAGAGAATGCTGTTTATATTTACAGGTGACTATGATTAGACTGGCGTTTACTGAATGACTCAATTTAAACCTTGAAGATTCCTGTAAATAGTTGTAGGAAAAATGTCTACCTTTGGTAAAACTCTTCACATACACAATGATAGTCCCGAAAAATGATTAGAAACATGTAAGAAACACTTGAAATGCTGGTACATAGAGCCGTTCTATCTTTATGTTCATGTTCAATCACGGAGATTAGAGATAGAATGCTGCGTAATGACGAGAGTACAGATAATGTTTACCATTCTGGCTACTTTAGATGATGTATTTCCGAAGAATGTGCTTTCAAAAATTAAGAATAGCAGTTTATAAAGCTACACTATGGGTATGAAGCTGATAAATGAAGAGAATACTGTTTATATTTGCAGGTGATTCTCATTAGACTGGTGTTTTCTGAATGACTCAATTGAAACCTTGAAGATTCCTGTGTATACTTCTAGGAAAACTGTCTACTTTTGGTAAAATGCTTAACATACACAATGATAGTCAAGAGAAATGATTAGAAACATGTAAGAAACACTTGAAATGCTGGTACATAGAGCCGTTCTATCTTTATTTTCATGTTCAATCACGGAGATTATAGATAGAATGCTAAGAAATGACGAGAATACAGATAATGTTTACCATTCTGGCTACTTTAGATGATGTATTTCCAAAGAATGTGCTTTCAAACATTAAGAATTTCCATTTATAAAGCTCAGAAAATGTGTGAAGCTGATAAATGAAGAGAATACTATTTATATTTACAACTGAGGCTGAATTGCCTGGCGTTTTCTGAATGGCACAATTTAAATCTTAAAGATTCCTGTGTATACTACTAGGAAAACTGTCTACTTTTGGTAAAACTCTTAAAATACACAATGATAGTCCCGGAAATGATTATAAACATGTAAGAAACACTTTAAATACGGGTAAATGGAGCCGTTCTGTCCTGATGGCCTAGTTCAATCACCGAGATTAGAGGTAGAAAACTCTCAATAAAGAGAGTAATGATAATGTTTACAATTCCGGCTACTCTAGATGGTGTTTTTCCAAAGAGAGTGCTTCCAATATTAAGAATTGCTGTTTTCAAAGGTCAGAATATGTGTATGAGGCTGATAAGTTAAGAGAATACTGTTTCTATTTACAATTATGGCTGAATTGCCTGGCATTTTCTTAATGACAAAGTTTACATCCTGAAGATTCATGTATCTACTTCTGGGAAAATGTCTAATTTTGGTACAACTCTTAAAATACAGTAGAATAGTCCCGGGAAGTGATTAGAAACATGTAAGAAACACTTGAAATGCTGTTAAATAGAGCCGTTCTATCTTTATGGCCTAGTTCAATCACTGAGATGAGAGGTAAAAAACTCTCAACTGAGGAGAGTAATGATGAAGTTTACAATTGCGGCTACTCTAGATGTTGTTTTTCCACGGAAAGTGTTTTCAAACATTAAGAATTGCTGTTTATAAAGCTCAGAATATGTATGAAGCTGATAAATAAAGAGAATACTGTTTATATTTACAGGTGATTCTGATTAGACTGGCGTTTTCTGAATGACTCAATTGAAACCTTGAAGTTTCCCGTGTATACTTCTCGAAAAGTGTCTACTTTTGCTAAAACGCTTAGCATACACAATAATAGTCCCGAGAAATGATTAGAAACATGTAAGAAACACTTGAAATGCTGGTACATAGAGCCGTTCTATCTTTATTTTCATGTTCAATCATGGACATTAGAGATAGAATGCTAAGAAATGACCAGAATACAGATAATGTTTACCATTCTGGCTACTTTAGATGATGTATTTCCGAAGAATATGCTTTCAAACATTAAGAATTTCCATTTATAAAGCTCAGAATATGTGTGAAGCTGATAAATGAAGAGAATGCTGTTTATATTTACAGGTGACTATGATTAGACTGGCGTTTACTGAATGACTCAATTTAAACCTTGAAGATTCCTGTAAATAGTTGTAGGAAAAATGTCTACCTTTGGTAAAACTCTTCACATACACAATGATAGTCCCGAAAAATGATTAGAAACATGTAAGAAACACTTGAAATGCTGGTACATAGAGCCGTTCTATCTTTATGTTCATGTTCAATCACGGAGATTAGAGATAGAATGCTGCGTAATGACGAGAGTACAGATAATGTTTACCATTCTGGCTACTTTAGATGATGTATTTCCGAAGAATGTGCTTTCAAAAATTAAGAATAGCAGTTTATAAAGCTACACTATGGGTATGAAGCTGATAAATGAAGAGAATACTGTTTATATTTGCAGGTGATTCTCATTAGACTGGTGTTTTCTGAATGACTCAATTGAAACCTTGAAGATTCCTGTGTATACTTCTAGGAAAACTGTCTACTTTTGGTAAAATGCTTAACATACACAATGATAGTCAAGAGAAATGATTAGAAACATGTAAGAAACACTTGAAATGCTGGTACATAGAGCCGTTCTATCTTTATTTTCATGTTCAATCACGGAGATTATAGATAGAATGCTAAGAAATGACGAGAATACAGATAATGTTTACCATTCTGGCTACTTTAGATGATGTATTTCCAAAGAATGTGCTTTCAAACATTAAGAATTTCCATTTATAAAGCTCAGAATATGTGTGAAGCTGATAAATGAAGAGAATACTATTTATATTTACAACTGAGGCTGAATTGCCTGGCGTTTTCTGAATGGCACAATTTAAATCTTAAAGATTCCTGTGTATACTACTAGGAAAACTGTCTACTTTTGGTAAAACTCTTAAAATACACAATGATAGTCCCGGAAATGATTATAAACATGTAAGAAACACTTTAAATACGGGTAAATGGAGCCGTTCTGTCCTGATGGCCTAGTTCAATCACCGAGATTAGAGGTAGAAAACTCTCAATAAAGAGATTAATGATAATGTTTACAATTCCGGCTACTCTAGATGGTGTTTTTCCAAAGAAAGTGCTTCCAATATTAAGAATTGCTGTTTTCAAAGGTCAGAATATGTGTATGAGGCTGATAAGTTAAGAGAATACTGTTTCTATTTACAATTATGGCTGAATTGCCTGGCATTTTCTTAATGACAAAGTTTACATCCTGAAGATTCATGTATCTACTTCTGGGAAAATGTCTAATTTTGGTACAACTCTTAAAATACAGTAGAATAGTCCCGGGAAGTGATTAGAAACATGTAAGAAACACTTGAAATGCTGTTAAATAGAGCCGTTCTATCTTTATGGCCTAGTTCAATCACTGAGATGAGAGGTAAAAAACTCTCAACTGAGGAGAGTAATGATGAAGTTTACAATTGCGGCTACTCTACATGTTGTTTTTCCACGGAAAGTGTTTTCAAACATTAAGAATTGCTGTTTATAAAGCTCAGAATATGTATGAAGCTGATAAATAAAGAGAATACTGTTTATATTTACAGGTGATTCTGATTAGACTGGCGTTTTCTGAATGACTCAATTGAAACCTTGAAGTTTCCCGTGTATACTTCTCGAAAAGTGTCTACTTTTGCTAAAACGCTTAGCATACACAATAATAGTCCCGAGAAATGATTAGAAACATGTAAGAAACACTTGAAATGCTGGTACATAGAGCCGTTCTATCTTTATTTTCATGTTCAATCATGGACATTAGAGATAGAATGCTAAGAAATGACCAGAATACAGATAATGTTTACCATTCTGGCTACTTTAGATGATGTATTTCCGAAGAATATGCTTTCAAACATTAAGAATTTCCATTTATAAAGCTCAGAATATGTGTGAAGCTGATAAATGAAGAGAATGCTGTTTATATTTACAGGTGACTATGATTAGACTGGCGTTTACTGAATGACTCAATTTAAACCTTGAAGATTCCTGGAAATAGTTGTAGGAAAAATGTCTACCTTTGGTAAAACTCTTCACATACACAATGATAGTCCCGAAAAATGATTAGAAACATGTAAGAAACACTTGAAATGCTGGTACATAGAGCCGTTCTATCTTTATTTTCATGTTCAATTACGGAGATTATAGATAGAATGCTAAGAAATCACGAGAATACAGATAATGTTTACCATTCTGGCTACTTTAGATGATGTATTTCCAAAGAATGTGCTTTCAAACATTAAGAATTTCCATTTATAAAGCTCAGAATATGTGTGAAGCTGATAAATGAAGAGAATACTATTTATATTTAAAACTGAGGCTGAATTGCCTGGCGTTTTCTGAATGGCACAATTTAAATCTTAAAGATTCCTGTGTATACTACTAGGAAAACTGTCTACTTTTGGTAAAACTCTTAAAATACACAATGATAGTCCCGGAAATGATTAGAAACATGTAAGAAACACTTTAAATAGGGGTAAATGGAGCCGTTCTATCCTGATGGCCTACTTCAATCACCGAGATTAGAGGTAGAAAACTCTCAATAAAGAGAGTAATGATAATGTTTACAATTCCGGCTACTCTAGATGGTGTTTTTCCAAAGAAAGTGCTTCCAATATTAAGAATTGCTGTTTTCAAAGGTCAGAATATGTGTATGAGGCTGATAAGTTAAGAGAATACTGTTTCTATTTACAATTATGGCTGAATTGCCTGGCATTTTCTTAATGACAAAGTTTACATCCTGAAGATTCATGTATCTACTTCTGGGAAAATGTCTAATTTTGGTACAACTCTTAAAATACAGTAGAATAGTCCCGGGAAGTGATTAGAAACATGTAAGAAACACTTGAAATGCTGTTAAATAGAGCCGTTCTATCTTTATGGCCTAGTTCAATCACTGAGATGAGAGGTAAAAAACTCTCAACTGAGGAGAGTAATGATGAAGTTTACAATTGCGGCTACTCTACATGTTGTTTTTCCACGGAAAGTGTTTTCAAACATTAAAAATTGCTGTTTATAAAGCTCAGAATATGTATGAAGCTGATTAATAAAGAGAATACTGTTTATATTTACAGGTGATTCTGATTAGACTGGCGTTTTCTGAATGACTCAATTGAAAACTTGAAGACTCCCGTGTATACTTCTAGGAAAACTGTCTACTTTTGCTAAAACGCTTAGCATACACAATGATAGTCCCGAGAAATGATTAGAAACATGTAAGAAACACTTGAAATGCTGGTACATAGAGCCGTTCTATCTTTATTTTCATGTTCAATCATGGACATTAGAGATAGAATGCTAAGAAATGACCAGAATACAGATAATGTTTACCATTCTGGCTACTTTAGATGATGTATTTCCGAAGAATATGCTTTCAAACATTAAGAATTTCCATTTATAAAGCTCAGAATATGTGTGAAGCTGATAAATGAAGAGAATGCTGTTTATATTTACAGGTGACTATGATTAGACTGGCGTTTACTGAATGACTCAATTTAAACCTTGAAGATTCCTGGAAATAGTTGTAGGAAAAATGTCTACCTTTGGTAAAACTCTTCACATACACAATGATAGTCCCGAAAAATGATTAGAAACATGTAAGAAACACTTGAAATGCTGGTACATAGAGCCGTTCTATCTTTATGTTCATGTTCAATCACGGAGATTAGAGATAGAATGCTGCGTAATGACGAGAGTACAGATAATGTTTACCATTCTGGCTACTTTAGATGATGTATTTCCGAAGAATGTGCTTTCAAAAATTAAGAATAGCAGTTTATAAAGCTACACTATGGGTATGAAGCTGATAAATGAAGAGAATACTGTTTATATTTGCAGGTGATTCTCATTAGACTGGTGTTTTCTGAATGACTCAATTGAAACCTTGAAGATTCCTGTGTATACTTCTAGGAAAACTGTCTACTTTTGGTAAAATGCTTAACATACACAATGATAGTCAAGAGAAATGATTAGAAACATGTAAGAAACACTTGAAATGCTGTTAAATAGAGCCGTTCTATCTTTATGGCCTAGTTCAATCACTGAGATGAGAGGTAAAAAACTCTCAACTGAGGAGAGTAATGATGAAGTTTACAATTGCGGCTACTCTACATGTTGTTTTTCCACGGAAAGTGTTTTCAAACATTAAAAATTGCTGTTTATAAAGCTCAGAATATGTATGAAGCTGATAAATAAAGAGAATACTGTTTATATTTACAGGTGATTCTGATTAGACTGGCGTTTTCTGAATGACTCAATTGAAACCTTGAAGATTCCCGTGTATACTTCTCGAAAACTGTCTACTTTTGCTAAAACGCTTAGCATACACAATAATAGTCCCGAGAAATGATTAGAAACATGTAAGAAACACTTGAAATGCTGGTACATAGAGCCGTTCTATCTTTATGTTCATGTTCAATCACGGAGATTAGAGATAGACTGCTGCGTAATGACGAGAGTACAGATAATGTTTACCATTCTGGCTACTTTAGATGATGTATTTCCGAAAAATGTGCTTTCAAAAATTAAGAAAAGCAGTTTATAAAGCTAGACTATTCGTATGAAGCTGATAAATGAAGAGAATACTGTTTATATTTACAGGTGATTCTCATTAGACTGGTGTTTTCTGAATGACTCAATTGAAACCTTGAAGATTCCTGTGTATACTTCTATGAAAACTGTCTACTTTTGGTAAAATGCTTAACATACACAATGATAGTAAAGAGAAATGATTAGAAACATGTAAGAAACACTTGAAATGCTGGTACATAGAGCCGTTCTATCTTTATTTTCATGTTCAATCACGGAGATTATAGATAGAATGCTAAGAAATGACGAGAATACAGATAATGTTTACCATTGTGGCTACTTTAGATGATGTATTTCCAAAGAATGTGCTTTCAAACATTAAGAATTTCCATATATAAAGCTCAGAATATGTGTGAAGCTGATAAATGAAGAGAATACTATTTATATTTACAACTGAGGCTGAATTGACTGGCGTTTTCTGAATGGCACAATTTAAATCTTAAAGATTCCTGTGTATACTACTAGGAAAACTGTCTACTTTTGGTAAAACTCTTAAAATACACAATGATAGTCCCGGAAATGTTTAGAAACATGTAAGAAACACTTTAAATAGGGGTAAATGGAGCCGTTCTATCCTGATGGCCTACTTCAATCACCGAGATTAGAGGTAGAAAACTCTCAATAAAGAGAGTAATGATAATGTTTACAATTCCGGCTACTCTAGATGGTGTTTTTCCAAAGAAAGTGCTTCCAATATTAAGAATCGCTGTTTTTAAAGCTCAGAATATGTGTATGAGGCTGATAAGTTAAGAGAATACTGTTTATATTTACAATTATGGCTGAATTGCCTGGCATTTTCTTAATGACAAAGTTTACATCCTGAAGATTCATGTATCTACTTCTGGGAAAATGTCTAATTTTGGTACAACTCTTAAAATACAGTAGAATAGTCCCGGGAAGTGATTAGAAACATGTAAGAAACACTTGAAATGCTGTTAAATAGAGCCGTTCTATCTTTATGGCCTAGTTCAATCACTGAGATGAGAGGTAAAAAACTCTCAACTGAGGAGAGTAATGATGAAGTTTACAATTGCGGCTACTCTAGATGTTGTTTTTCCACGGAAAGTGTTTTCAAACATTAAGAATTGCTGTTTATAAAGCTCAGAATATGTATGAAGCTGATAAATAAAGAGAATACTGTTTATATTTACAGGTGATTCTGATTAGACTGGCGTTTTCTGAATGACTCAATTGAAACCTTGAAGATTCCCGTTTATACTTCTAGGAAAACTGTCTACTTTTGGTAAAACGCTTAGCATACACAATGATAGTCCCGAGAAATGATTAGAAACATGTAAGAAACACTTGAAATGCTGGTACATAGAGCCGTTCTATCTTTATTTTCATGTTCAATCACGGACATTAGAGATAGAATGCTAAGAAATGAGGAGAATACAGACAATGTTTACCATTCTGGCTACTTTAGGTGATGTATTTCCGAAGAATGTGCTTTCAAAAATTAAGAATAGCAGTTTATAAAGGTAGACTATGGGTATGAAGCTGATAAATGAAGAGAATACTGTTTATATTTACAGGTGATTCTCATTAGACTGGCGTTTTCTGAATGACTCAATTGAAACCTTGAAGATACCTGTGTATACTTCTAGGAAAACTGTCTACTTTTGCTAAAACGCTTAGCATACACAATGATAGTCCCGAGAAATGATTAGAAACATGTAAGAAACACTTGAAATGCTGGTACATAGAGCCGTTCTATCTTTATTTTCATGTTCAATCACGGACATTAGAGATAGAATGCTAAGAAATGACGAGAATACAGACAATGTTTACCATTCTGGCTACTTTAGGTGGTGTATTTCCGAAGAATGTGCTTTCAAACATTAAGAATTTCCATTTATAAAGCTCAGAATATGTGTGAAGTTGATAAATGAAGAGAATGCTGTTTATATTTACAGGTGACTATGATTAGACTGGCGTTTACTGAATGACTCAATTTAAACCTTGAAGATTCCTGTAAATAGTTGTAGGAAAACTGTCTACCTTTGGTAAAACGCTTCACATACACAATGATAGTCCCGAAAAATGATTAGAAACATGTAAGAAACACTTGAAATGCTGGTACATAGAGCCGTTCTATCTTTATGTTCATGTTCAATCACGGAGATTAGAGATAGAATGCTGCGTAATGACGAGAGTACAGATAATGTTTACCATTCTGGCTACTTTAGATGATGTATTTCCAAAAAATGTGCTTTCAAAAATTAAGAAAAGCAGTTTATAAAGCTAGAGTATTGGTATGAAGGTGATAAATGAAGAGAATACTGTTTATATTTACAGGTGATTCTCATTAGACTGATGTTTTCTGAATGACTCAATTGAAACCTTGAAGATTCCTGTGTATACTTCTAGGAAAACTGTCTACTTTTGGTAAAATGCTTAACATACACAATGATAGTCAAGAGAAATCATTAGAAACATGTAAGAAACACTTGAAATGCTGGTACATAGAGCCGTTGTATCTTTATTTTCATGTTCAATCACGGACATTAGAGATAGAATGCTAAGAAATGACGAGAATACAGACAATGTTTACCATTCTGGCTACTTTAGGTGATGTATTTCCGAAGAATGTGCTTTCAAACATGAAGAATTTCCATTTATAAAGCTCAGAATATGTGTGAAGCTGATAAATGAAGAGAATGCTGTTTATATTTACAGGTGACTATGATTAGACTGGCGTTTACTGAATGACTCAATTTAAACCTTGAAGATTCCTGTAAATAGTTGTAGGAAAACTGTCTACCTTTGGTAAAACTCTTAAAATACACAATGATAGTCCCGGAAATGATTAGAAACATGTAAGAAACACTTTAAATAGGGGTAAATGGAGACGTTCTATCCTGATGGCCTACTTCAATCACCGAGATTAGAGGTAGAAAACTCTCAATAAAGAGAGTAATGATAATGTTTACAATTCCGGCTACTCTAGATGGTGTTTTTCCAAAGAAAGTGCTTCCAATATTAAGAATTGCTGTTTTTAAAGCTCAGAATATGTGTATGAGGCTGATAAGTTAAGAGAATACTGTTTATATTTACAATTATGGCTGAATTGCCTGGCATTTTCTTAATGACAAAGTTTACATCCTGAAGATTCATGTATCTACTTCTGGGAAAATGTCTAATTTTGGTACAACTCTTAAAATACAGTAGAATAGCCCCGGGAAGTGATTAGAAACATGTAAGAAACACTTGAAATGCTGTTAAATAGAGCCGTTCTATCTTTATGGCCTAGTTCAATCATAGAGATGAGAGGTAAAAAACTCTCTACTGAGGAGAGTAATGATGAAGTTTACAATTGCGGCTACTCTACATGTTGTTTTTCCACGGAAATTGTTTTCAAACATTAAGAATTGCTGTTTATAAAGCTCAGAATATGTATGAAACTGATAAATAAAGAGAATACTGTTTATATTTACAGGTGATTCTGATTAGACTGGCGTTTTCTGAATGACTCAATTGAAACCTTGAAGATTCCCGTGTATACTTCTAGGAAAACTGTCTACTTTTGCTAAAACGCTTAGCATACACAATGATAGTCCCGAGAAATGATTAGAAACATGTAAGAAACACTTGAAATGCTGGTACATAGAGCCGTTCTATCTTTATTTTCATGTTCAATCACGGAGATTATAGATAGAATGCTAAGAAATGACGAGAATACAGATAATGTTTACCATTCTGGCTACTTTAGATGATGTATTTCCAAAGAATGTGCTTTCAAACATTAAGAATTTCCATTTATAAAGCTCAGAATATGTGTGAAGCTGATAAATGAAGAGAATACTATTTATATTTACAACTGAGGCTGAATTGCCTGGCGTTTTCTGAATGGCACAATTTAAATCTTAAAGATTCCTGTGTATACTACTAGGAAAACTGTCTACTTTTGGTAAAACTCTTAAAATACACAATGATAGTCCCGGAAATGATTATAAACATGTAAGAAACACTTTAAATACGGGTAAATGGAGCCGTTCTGTCCTGATGGCCTAGTTCAATCACCGAGATTAGAGGTAGAAAACTCTCAATAAAGAGAGTAATGATAATGTTTACAATTCCGGCTACTCTAGATGGTGTTTTTCCAAAGAGAGTGCTTCCAATATTAAGAATTGCTGTTTTCAAAGGTCAGAATATGTGTATGAGGCTGATAAGTTAAGAGAATACTGTTTCTATTTACAATTATGGCTGAATTGCCTGGCATTTTCTTAATGACAAAGTTTACATCCTGAAGATTCATGTATCTACTTCTGGGAAAATGTCTAATTTTGGTACAACTCTTAAAATACAGTAGAATAGTCCCGGGAAGTGATTAGAAACATGTAAGAAACACTTGAAATGCTGTTAAATAGAGCCGTTCTATCTTTATGGCCTAGTTCAATCACTGAGATGAGAGGTAAAAAACTCTCAACTGAGGAGAGTAATGATGAAGTTTACAATTGCGGCTACTCTAGATGTTGTTTTTCCACGGAAAGTGTTTTCAAACATTAAGAATTGCTGTTTATAAAGCTCAGAATATGTATGAAGCTGATAAATAAAGAGAATACTGTTTATATTTACAGGTGATTCTGATTAGACTGGCGTTTTCTGAATGACTCAATTGAAACCTTGAAGTTTCCCGTGTATACTTCTCGAAAAGTGTCTACTTTTGCTAAAACGCTTAGCATACACAATAATAGTCCCGAGAAATGATTAGAAACGTGTAAGAAACACTTGAAATGCTGGTACATAGAGCCGTTCTATCTTTATTTTCATGTTCAATCATGGACATTAGAGATAGAATGCTAAGAAATGACCAGAATACAGATAATGTTTACCATTCTGGCTACTTTAGATGATGTATTTCCGAAGAATATGCTTTCAAACATTAAGAATTTCCATTTATAAAGCTCAGAATATGTGTGAAGCTGATAAATGAAGAGAATGCTGTTTATATTTACAGGTGACTATGATTAGACTGGCGTTTACTGAATGACTCAATTTAAACCTTGAAGATTCCTGTAAATAGTTGTAGGAAAAATGTCTACCTTTGGTAAAACTCTTCACATACACAATGATAGTCCCGAAAAATGATTAGAAACATGTAAGAAACACTTGAAATGCTGGTACATAGAGCCGTTCTATCTTTATGTTCATGTTCAATCACGGAGATTAGAGATAGAATGCTGCGTAATGACGAGAGTACAGATAATGTTTACCATTCTGGCTACTTTAGATGATGTATTTCCGAAGAATGTGCTTTCAAAAATTAAGAATAGCAGTTTATAAAGCTACACTATGGGTATGAAGCTGATAAATGAAGAGAATACTGTTTATATTTGCAGGTGATTCTCATTAGACTGGTGTTTTCTGAATGACTCAATTGAAACCTTGAAGATTCCTGTGTATACTTCTAGGAAAACTGTCTACTTTTGGTAAAATGCTTAACATACACAATGATAGTCAAGAGAAATGATTAGAAACATGTAAGAAACACTTGAAATGCTGGTACATAGAGCCGTTCTATCTTTATTTTCATGTTCAATCACGGAGATTATAGATAGAATGCTAAGAAATGACGAGAATACAGATAATGTTTACCATTCTGGCTACTTTAGATGATGTATTTCCAAAGAATGTGCTTTCAAACATTAAGAATTTCCATTTATAAAGCTCAGAATATGTGTGAAGCTGATAAATGAAGAGAATACTATTTATATTTACAACTGAGGCTGAATTGCCTGGCGTTTTCTGAATGGCACAATTTAAATCTTAAAGATTCCTGTGTATACTACTAGGAAAACTGTCTACTTTTGGTAAAACTCTTAAAATACACAATGATAGTCCCGGAAATGATTATAAACATGTAAGAAACACTTTAAATACGGGTAAATGGAGCCGTTCTGTCCTGATGGCCTAGTTCAATCACCGAGATTAGAGGTAGAAAACTCTCAATAAAGAGATTAATGATAATGTTTACAATTCCGGCTACTCTAGATGGTGTTTTTCCAAAGAAAGTGCTTCCAATATTAAGAATTGCTGTTTTCAAAGGTCAGAATATGTGTATGAGGCTGATAAGTTAAGAGAATACTGTTTCTATTTACAATTATGGCTGAATTGCCTGGCATTTTCTTAATGACAAAGTTTACATCCTGAAGATTCATGTATCTACTTCTGGGAAAATGTCTAATTTTGGTACAACTCTTAAAATACAGTAGAATAGTCCCGGGAAGTGATTAGAAACATGTAAGAAACACTTGAAATGCTGTTAAATAGAGCCGTTCTATCTTTATGGCCTAGTTCAATCACTGAGATGAGAGGTAAAAAACTCTCAACTGAGGAGAGTAATGATGAAGTTTACAATTGCGGCTACTCTACATGTTGTTTTTCCACGGAAAGTGTTTTCAAACATTAAGAATTGCTGTTTATAAAGCTCAGAATATGTATGAAGCTGATAAATAAAGAGAATACTGTTTATATTTACAGGTGATTCTGATTAGACTGGCGTTTTCTGAATGACTCAATTGAAACCTTGAAGTTTCCCGTGTATACTTCTCGAAAAGTGTCTACTTTTGCTAAAACGCTTAGCATACACAATAATAGTCCCGAGAAATGATTAGAAACATGTAAGAAACACTTGAAATGCTGGTACATAGAGCCGTTCTATCTTTATTTTCATGTTCAATCATGGACATTAGAGATAGAATGCTAAGAAATGACCAGAATACAGATAATGTTTACCATTCTGGCTACTTTAGATGATGTATTTCCGAAGAATATGCTTTCAAACATTAAGAATTTCCATTTATAAAGCTCAGAATATGTGTGAAGCTGATAAATGAAGAGAATGCTGTTTATATTTACAGGTGACTATGATTAGACTGGCGTTTACTGAATGACTCAATTTAAACCTTGAAGATTCCTGGAAATAGTTGTAGGAAAAATGTCTACCTTTGGTAAAACTCTTCACATACACAATGATAGTCCCGAAAAATGATTAGAAACATGTAAGAAACACTTGAAATGCTGGTACATAGAGCCGTTCTATCTTTATTTTCATGTTCAATTACGGAGATTATAGATAGAATGCTAAGAAATCACGAGAATACAGATAATGTTTACCATTCTGGCTACTTTAGATGATGTATTTCCAAAGAATGTGCTTTCAAACATTAAGAATTTCCATTTATAAAGCTCAGAATATGTGTGAAGCTGATAAATGAAGAGAATACTATTTATATTTAAAACTGAGGCTGAATTGCCTGGCGTTTTCTGAATGGCACAATTTAAATCTTAAAGATTCCTGTGTATACTACTAGGAAAACTGTCTACTTTTGGTAAAACTCTTAAAATACACAATGATAGTCCCGGAAATGATTAGAAACATGTAAGAAACACTTTAAATAGGGGTAAATGGAGCCGTTCTATCCTGATGGCCTACTTCAATCACCGAGATTAGAGGTAGAAAACTCTCAATAAAGAGAGTAATGATAATGTTTACAATTCCGGCTACTCTAGATGGTGTTTTTCCAAAGAAAGTGCTTCCAATATTAAGAATTGCTGTTTTCAAAGGTCAGAATATGTGTATGAGGCTGATAAGTTAAGAGAATACTGTTTCTATTTACAATTATGGCTGAATTGCCTGGCATTTTCTTAATGACAAAGTTTACATCCTGAAGATTCATGTATCTACTTCTGGGAAAATGTCTAATTTTGGTACAACTCTTAAAATACAGTAGAATAGTCCCGGGAAGTGATTAGAAACATGTAAGAAACACTTGAAATGCTGTTAAATAGAGCCGTTCTATCTTTATGGCCTAGTTCAATCACTGAGATGAGAGGTAAAAAACTCTCAACTGAGGAGAGTAATGATGAAGTTTACAATTGCGGCTACTCTACATGTTGTTTTTCCACGGAAAGTGTTTTCAAACATTAAAAATTGCTGTTTATAAAGCTCAGAATATGTATGAAGCTGATTAATAAAGAGAATACTGTTTATATTTACAGGTGATTCTGATTAGACTGGCGTTTTCTGAATGACTCAATTGAAAACTTGAAGACTCCCGTGTATACTTCTAGGAAAACTGTCTACTTTTGCTAAAACGCTTAGCATACACAATGATAGTCCCGAGAAATGATTAGAAACATGTAAGAAACACTTGAAATGCTGGTACATAGAGCCGTTCTATCTTTATTTTCATGTTCAATCATGGACATTAGAGATAGAATGCTAAGAAATGACCAGAATACAGATAATGTTTACCATTCTGGCTACTTTAGATGATGTATTTCCGAAGAATATGCTTTCAAACATTAAGAATTTCCATTTATAAAGCTCAGAATATGTGTGAAGCTGATAAATGAAGAGAATGCTGTTTATATTTACAGGTGACTATGATTAGACTGGCGTTTACTGAATGACTCAATTTAAACCTTGAAGATTCCTGGAAATAGTTGTAGGAAAAATGTCTACCTTTGGTAAAACTCTTCACATACACAATGATAGTCCCGAAAAATGATTAGAAACATGTAAGAAACACTTGAAATGCTGGTACATAGAGCCGTTCTATCTTTATGTTCATGTTCAATCACGGAGATTAGAGATAGAATGCTGCGTAATGACGAGAGTACAGATAATGTTTACCATTCTGGCTACTTTAGATGATGTATTTCCGAAGAATGTGCTTTCAAAAATTAAGAATAGCAGTTTATAAAGCTACACTATGGGTATGAAGCTGATAAATGAAGAGAATACTGTTTATATTTGCAGGTGATTCTCATTAGACTGGTGTTTTCTGAATGACTCAATTGAAACCTTGAAGATTCCTGTGTATACTTCTAGGAAAACTGTCTACTTTTGGTAAAATGCTTAACATACACAATGATAGTCAAGAGAAATGATTAGAAACATGTAAGAAACACTTGAAATGCTGTTAAATAGAGCCGTTCTATCTTTATGGCCTAGTTCAATCACTGAGATGAGAGGTAAAAAACTCTCAACTGAGGAGAGTAATGATGAAGTTTACAATTGCGGCTACTCTACATGTTGTTTTTCCACGGAAAGTGTTTTCAAACATTAAAAATTGCTGTTTATAAAGCTCAGAATATGTATGAAGCTGATAAATAAAGAGAATACTGTTTATATTTACAGGTGATTCTGATTAGACTGGCGTTTTCTGAATGACTCAATTGAAACCTTGAAGATTCCCGTGTATACTTCTCGAAAACTGTCTACTTTTGCTAAAACGCTTAGCATACACAATAATAGTCCCGAGAAATGATTAGAAACATGTAAGAAACACTTGAAATGCTGGTACATAGAGCCGTTCTATCTTTATGTTCATGTTCAATCACGGAGATTAGAGATAGACTGCTGCGTAATGACGAGAGTACAGATAATGTTTACCATTCTGGCTACTTTAGATGATGTATTTCCGAAAAATGTGCTTTCAAAAATTAAGAAAAGCAGTTTATAAAGCTAGACTATTCGTATGAAGCTGATAAATGAAGAGAATACTGTTTATATTTACAGGTGATTCTCATTAGACTGGTGTTTTCTGAATGACTCAATTGAAACCTTGAAGATTCCTGTGTATACTTCTATGAAAACTGTCTACTTTTGGTAAAATGCTTAACATACACAATGATAGTAAAGAGAAATGATTAGAAACATGTAAGAAACACTTGAAATGCTGGTACATAGAGCCGTTCTATCTTTATTTTCATGTTCAATCACGGAGATTATAGATAGAATGCTAAGAAATGACGAGAATACAGATAATGTTTACCATTGTGGCTACTTTAGATGATGTATTTCCAAAGAATGTGCTTTCAAACATTAAGAATTTCCATATATAAAGCTCAGAATATGTGTGAAGCTGATAAATGAAGAGAATACTATTTATATTTACAACTGAGGCTGAATTGACTGGCGTTTTCTGAATGGCACAATTTAAATCTTAAAGATTCCTGTGTATACTACTAGGAAAACTGTCTACTTTTGGTAAAACTCTTAAAATACACAATGATAGTCCCGGAAATGTTTAGAAACATGTAAGAAACACTTTAAATAGGGGTAAATGGAGCCGTTCTATCCTGATGGCCTACTTCAATCACCGAGATTAGAGGTAGAAAACTCTCAATAAAGAGAGTAATGATAATGTTTACAATTCCGGCTACTCTAGATGGTGTTTTTCCAAAGAAAGTGCTTCCAATATTAAGAATCGCTGTTTTTAAAGCTCAGAATATGTGTATGAGGCTGATAAGTTAAGAGAATACTGTTTATATTTACAATTATGGCTGAATTGCCTGGCATTTTCTTAATGACAAAGTTTACATCCTGAAGATTCATGTATCTACTTCTGGGAAAATGTCTAATTTTGGTACAACTCTTAAAATACAGTAGAATAGTCCCGGGAAGTGATTAGAAACATGTAAGAAACACTTGAAATGCTGTTAAATAGAGCCGTTCTATCTTTATGGCCTAGTTCAATCACTGAGATGAGAGGTAAAAAACTCTCAACTGAGGAGAGTAATGATGAAGTTTACAATTGCGGCTACTCTAGATGTTGTTTTTCCACGGAAAGTGTTTTCAAACATTAAGAATTGCTGTTTATAAAGCTCAGAATATGTATGAAGCTGATAAATAAAGAGAATACTGTTTATATTTACAGGTGATTCTGATTAGACTGGCGTTTTCTGAATGACTCAATTGAAACCTTGAAGATTCCCGTTTATACTTCTAGGAAAACTGTCTACTTTTGGTAAAACGCTTAGCATACACAATGATAGTCCCGAGAAATGATTAGAAACATGTAAGAAACACTTGAAATGCTGGTACATAGAGCCGTTCTATCTTTATTTTCATGTTCAATCACGGACATTAGAGATAGAATGCTAAGAAATGAGGAGAATACAGACAATGTTTACCATTCTGGCTACTTTAGGTGATGTATTTCCGAAGAATGTGCTTTCAAAAATTAAGAATAGCAGTTTATAAAGGTAGACTATGGGTATGAAGCTGATAAATGAAGAGAATACTGTTTATATTTACAGGTGATTCTCATTAGACTGGCGTTTTCTGAATGACTCAATTGAAACCTTGAAGATACCTGTGTATACTTCTAGGAAAACTGTCTACTTTTGCTAAAACGCTTAGCATACACAATGATAGTCCCGAGAAATGATTAGAAACATGTAAGAAACACTTGAAATGCTGGTACATAGAGCCGTTCTATCTTTATTTTCATGTTCAATCACGGACATTAGAGATAGAATGCTAAGAAATGACGAGAATACAGACAATGTTTACCATTCTGGCTACTTTAGGTGGTGTATTTCCGAAGAATGTGCTTTCAAACATTAAGAATTTCCATTTATAAAGCTCAGAATATGTGTGAAGTTGATAAATGAAGAGAATGCTGTTTATATTTACAGGTGACTATGATTAGACTGGCGTTTACTGAATGACTCAATTTAAACCTTGAAGATTCCTGTAAATAGTTGTAGGAAAACTGTCTACCTTTGGTAAAACGCTTCACATACACAATGATAGTCCCGAAAAATGATTAGAAACATGTAAGAAACACTTGAAATGCTGGTACATAGAGCCGTTCTATCTTTATGTTCATGTTCAATCACGGAGATTAGAGATAGAATGCTGCGTAATGACGAGAGTACAGATAATGTTTACCATTCTGGCTACTTTAGATGATGTATTTCCAAAAAATGTGCTTTCAAAAATTAAGAAAAGCAGTTTATAAAGCTAGAGTATGGGTATGAAGGTGATAAATGAAGAGAATACTGTTTATATTTACAGGTGATTCTCATTAGACTGATGTTTTCTGAATGACTCAATTGAAACCTTGAAGATTCCTGTGTATACTTCTAGGAAAACTGTCTACTTTTGGTAAAATGCTTAACATACACAATGATAGTCAAGAGAAATCATTAGAAACATGTAAGAAACACTTGAAATGCTGGTACATAGAGCCGTTGTATCTTTATTTTCATGTTCAATCACGGACATTAGAGATAGAATGCTAAGAAATGACGAGAATACAGACAATGTTTACCATTCTGGCTACTTTAGGTGATGTATTTCCGAAGAATGTGCTTTCAAACATTAAGAATTTCCATTTATAAAGCTCAGAATATGTGTGAAGCTGATAAATGAAGAGAATGCTGTTTATATTTACAGGTGACTATGATTAGACTGGCGTTTACTGAATGACTCAATTTAAACCTTGAAGATTCCTGTTTATACTTCTAGGAAAACTGTCTACTTTTGGTAAAACGCTTAGCATACACAATGATAGTCCCGAGAAATGATTAGAAACATGTAAGAAACACTTGAAATGCTGGTACATAGAGCCGTTCTATCTTTATTTTCATGTTCAATCACGGACATTAGAGATAGAATGCTAAGAAATGAGGAGAATACAGACAATGTTTACCATTCTGGCTACTTTAGGTGATGTATTTCCGAAGAATTTGCTTTCAAAAATTAAGAATAGCAGTTTATAAAGGTAGACTATGGGTATGAAGCTGATAAATGAAGAGAATACTGTTTATATTTACAGGTGATTCTCATTAGACTGGCGTTTTCTGAATGACTCAATTGAAACCTTGAAGATACCTGTGTATACTTCTAGGAAAACTGTCTACTTTTGCTAAAACGCTTAGCATACACAATGATAGTCCCGAGAAATGATTAGAAACATGTAAGAAACACTTGAAATGCTGGTACATAGAGCCGTTCTATCTTTATTTTCATGTTCAATCACGGACATTAGAGATAGAATGCTAAGAAATGACGAGAATACAGACAATGTTTACCATTCTGGCTACTTTAGGTGGTGTATTTCCGAAGAATGTGCTTTCAAACATTAAGAATTTCCATTTATAAAGCTCAGAATATGTGTGAAGTTGATAAATGAAGAGAATGCTGTTTATATTTACAGGTGACTATGATTAGACTGGCGTTTACTGAATGACTCAATTTAAACCTTGAAGATTCCTGTAAATAGTTGTAGGAAAACTGTCTACCTTTGGTAAAACGCTTCACATACACAATGATAGTCCCGAAAAATGATTAGAAACATGTAAGAAACACTTGAAATGCTGGTACATAGAGCCGTTCTATCTTTATGTTCATGTTCAATCACGGAGATTAGAGATAGAATGCTGCGTAATGACGAGAGTACAGATAATGTTTACCATTCTGGCTACTTTAGATGATGTATTTCCAAAAAATGTGCTTTCAAAAATTAAGAAAAGCAGTTTATAAAGCTAGAGTATGGGTATGAAGGTGATAAATGAAGAGAATACTGTTTATATTTACAGGTGATTCTCATTAGACTGATGTTTTCTGAATGACTCAATTGAAACCTTGAAGATTCCTGTGTATACTTCTAGGAAAACTGTCTACTTTTGGTAAAATGCTTAACATACACAATGATAGTCAAGAGAAATCATTAGAAACATGTAAGGAACACTTGAAATGCTGGTACATAGAGCCGTTGTATCTTTATTTTCATGTTCAATCACGGACATTAGAGATAGAATGCTAAGAAATGACGAGAATACAGACAATGTTTACCATTCTGGCTACTTTAGGTGATGTATTTCCGAAGAATGTGCTTTCAAACATGAAGAATTTCCATTTATAAAGCTCAGAATATGTGTGAAGCTGATAAATGAAGAGAATGCTGTTTATATTTACAGGTGACTATGATTAGACTGGCGTTTACTGAATGACTCAATTTAAACCTTGAAGATTCCTGTAAATAGTTGTAGGAAAACTGTCTACCTTTGGTAAAACTCTTAAAATACACAATGATAGTCCCGGAAATGATTAGAAACATGTAAGAAACACTTTAAATAGGGGTAAATGGAGACGTTCTATCCTGATGGCCTACTTCAATCACCGAGATTAGAGGTAGAAAACTCTCAATAAAGAGAGTAATGATAATGTTTACAATTCCGGCTACTCTAGATGGTGTTTTTCCAAAGAAAGTGCTTCCAATATTAAGAATTGCTGTTTTTAAAGCTCAGAATATGTGTATGAGGCTGATAAGTTAAGAGAATACTGTTTATATTTACAATTATGGCTGAATTGCCTGGCATTTTCTTAATGACAAAGTTTACATCCTGAAGATTCATGTATCTACTTCTGGGAAAATGTCTAATTTTGGTACAACTCTTAAAATACAGTAGTATAGCCCCGGGAAGTGATTAGAAACATGTAAGAAACACTTGAAATGCTGTTAAATAGAGCCGTTCTATCTTTATGGCCTAGTTCAATCATAGAGATGAGAGGTAAAAAACTCTCTACTGAGGAGAGTAATGATGAAGTTTACAATTGCGGCTACTCTACATGTTGTTTTTCCACGGAAATTGTTTTCAAACATTAAGAATTGCTGTTTATAAAGCTCAGAATATGTATGAAACTGATAAATAAAGAGAATACTGTTTATATTTACAGGTGATTCTGATTAGACTGGCGTTTTCTGAATGACTCAATTGAAACCTTGAAGATTCCCGTGTATACTTCTAGGAAAACTGTCTACTTTTGCTAAAACGCTTAGCATACACAATGATAGTCCCGAGAAATGATTAGAAACATGTAAGAAACACTTGAAATGCTGGTACATAGAGCCGTTCTATCTTTATTTTCATGTTCAATCACGGACATTAGAGATAGAATGCTAAGAAATGACGAGAATACAGACAATGTTTACCATTCTGGCTACTTTAGGTGGTGTATTTCCGAAGAATGTGCTTTCAAAAATTAAGAATAGCAGTTTATAAAGGTAGACTATGGGTATGAAGCTGATAAATGAAGAGAATACTGTTTATATTTACAGGTGATTCTCATTAGACTGGTGTTTTCTGAATGACTCAATTGAAACCTTGAAGATTCCTGTGTATACTTCTAGGAAAACTGTCTACTTTTGGTAAAATGCTTAACATACACAATGATAGTCAAGAGAAATGATTAGAAACATGTAAGAAACACTTGAAATGCTGGTACATAGAGCCGTTCTATCTTTATTTTCATGTTCAATCACGGAGATTATAGATAGAATGCTAAGAAATGATGAGAATACAGATAATGTTTACCATTCTGGCTACTTTAGATGATGTATTTCCAAAGAATGTGCTTTCAAAAATTAAGAATTTCCATTTATAAAGCTCAGAATATATGTGAAGCTGATAAATGAAGAGAATACGATTTATATTTACAACTGAGGCTGAATTGCCTGGCGTGTTCTGAATGGCACAATTTAAATCTTAAAGATTCCTGTGTATACTACTAGGAAAACTGTCTACTTTTGGTAAAACTCTTAAAATACACAATGATAGTCCCGGAAATGATTAGAAACATGTAAGAAACACTTTAAATAGGGGTAAATGGAGCCGTTCTATCCTGATGGCCTACTTCAATCACCGAGATTAGAGGTAGAAAACTCTCAATAAAGAGAGTAATGATAATGTTTACAATTCCGGCTACTCTAGATGGTTTTTTTCCAAAGAAAGTGCTTCCAATATTAAGAATCGCTGTTTTTAAAGCTCAGAATATGTGTATGAGGCTGATAAGTTAAGAGAATACTGTTTATATTTACAATTATGGCTGAATTGCCTGGCATTTTCTTAATGACAAAGTTTACATCCTGAAGATTCATGTATCTACTTCTGGGAAAATGTCTAATTTTGGTACAACTCTTAAAATACAGTAGAATAGTCCCGGGAAGTGATTAGAAACATGTAAGAAACACTTGAAATGCTGTTAAATAGAGCCGTTCTATCTTTATGGCCTAGTTCAATCACTGAGATGAGAGGTAAAAAACTCTCAACTGAGGAGAGTAATGATGAAGTTTACAATTGCGGCTACTCTACATGTTGTTTTTCCAAGGAAAGTGTTTTCAAACATTAAGAATTGCTGTTTATAAAGCTCAGAATATGTATGAAGCTGATAAATAAAGAGAATACTGTTTATATTTACAGGTGATTCTGATTAGACTGGCGTTTTCTGAATGACTCAATTGAAACCTTGAAGATTCCCGTGTATACTTCTAAAAAAACTGTCTACTTTTGCTAAAACGCTTAGCATACACAATGATAGTCCCGAGAAATGATTAGAAACATGTAAGAAACACTTGAAATGCTGGTACATAGAGCCGTTCTATCTTTATTTTCATGTTCAATCACGGACATTAGAGATAGAATGCTAAGAAATGACGAGAATACAGACAATGTTTACCATTCTGGCTACTTTAGGTGATGTATTTCCGAAGAATGTGCTTTCAAACATTAAGAATTTCCATTTATAAAGCTCAGAATATGTGTGAAGCTGATAAATGAAGAGAATGCTGTTTATATTTACAGGTGACTATGATTAGACTGGCGTTTACTGAATGACTCAATTTAAACCTTGAAGATTCCTGTAAATAGTTGTAGGAAAACTGTCTACCTTTGGTAAAACGCTTCACATACACAATGATAGTCCCGAAAAATGATTAGAAACATGTAAGAAACACTTGAAATGCTGGTACATAGAGCCGTTCTATCTTTATGTTCATGTTCAATCACGGAGATTAGAGATAGAATGCTGCGTAATGACGAGAGTACAGATAATGTTTACCATTCTGGCTACTTTAGATGATGTATTTCCGAAAAATGTGCTTTCAAAAATTAAGAATAGCAGTTTATAAAGCTAGACTATGGGTATGAAGCTGATAAATGAAGAGAATACTGTTTATATTTACAGGTGATTCTCATTAGACTGGTGTTTTCTGAATGACTCAATTGAAACCTTGAAGATTCCTGTGTATACTTCTAGGAAAACTGTCTACTTTTGGTAAAATGCTTAACATACACAATGATAGTCAAGAGAAATGATTAGAAACATGTAAGAAACACTTGAAATGCTGGTACATAGAGCCGTTCTATCTTTATTTTCATGTTCAATCACGGAGATTATAGATGGAATGCTAAGAAATGACGAGAATACAGATAATGTTTACCATTCTGGCTACTTTAGATGATGTATTTCCAAAGAATGTGCTTTCAAACATTAAGAATTTCCATTTATAAAGCTCAGAATATGTGTGAAGCTGATAAATGAAGAGAATACTATTTATATTTACAACTGAGGCTGAATTGCCTGGCGTTTTCTGAATGGCACAATTTAAATCTTAAAGATTCCTGTGTATACTACTAGGAAAACTGTCTACTTTTGGTAAAACTCTTAAAATACACAATGATAGTCCCGGAAATGATTAGAAACATGTAAGAAACAGTTTAAATAGGGGTAAATGGAGCCGTTCTATCCTGATGGCCTACTTCAATCACCGAGATTAGAGGTAGAAAACTCTCAATAAAGAGAGTAATGATAATGTTTACAATTCCGGCTACTCTAGATGGTGTTTTTCCAAAGAAAGTGCTTCCAATATTAAGAATCGCTGTTTTTAAAGCTCAGAATATGTGTATGAGGCTGATAAGTTAAGAGAATACTGTTTATATTTACAATTATGGCTGAATTGCCTGGCATTTTCTTAATGACAAAGTTTACATCCTGAAGATTCATGTATCTACTTCTGGGAAAATGTCTAATTTTGGTACAACTCTTAAAATACAGTAGAATAGTCCCGGGAAGTGATTAGAAACATGTAAGAAACACTTGAAATGCTGTTAAATAGAGCCGTTCTATCTTTATGGCCTAGTTCAATCACTGAGATGAGAGGTAAAAAACTCTCAACTGAGGAGAGTAATGATGAAGTTTACAATTGCGGCTACTCTACATGTTGTTTTTCCAAGGAAAGTGTTTTCAAACATTAAGAATTGCTGTTTATAAAGCTCAGAATATGTATGAAGCTGATAAATAAAGAGAATACTGTTTATATTTACAGGTGATTCTGATTAGACTGGCGTTTTCTGAATGACTCAATTGAAACCTTGAAGATTCCCGTGTATACTTCTAGGAAAACTGTCTACTTTTGCTAAAACGCTTAGCATACACAATGATAGTCCCGAGAAATGATTAGAAACATGTTAGAAACACTTGAAATGCTGGTACATAGAGCCGTTCTATCTTTATTTTCATGTTCAATCACGGACATTAGAGATAGAATGCTAAGAAATGACGAGAATACAGACAATGTTTACCATTCTGGCTACTTTAGGTGGTGTATTTCGAAGAATGTGCTTTCAAACATTAAGAATTTCCATTTATAAAGCTCAGAATATGTGTGAAGCTGATAAATGAAGAGAATGCTGTTTATATTTACAGGTGACTATGATTAGACTGGCGTTTACTGAATGACTCAATTTAAACCTTGAAGATTCCTGTAAATAGTTGTAGGAAAACTGTCTACCTTTGGTAAAACGCTTCACATACACAATGATAGTCCCGAAAAATGATTAGAAACATGTAAGAAACACTTGAAATGCTGGTACATAGAGCCGTTCTATCTTTATGTTCATGTTCAATCACCGAGATTAGAGATAAAATGCTGCGTAATGACGAGAGTACAGATAATGTTTACCATTCTGGCTACTTTAGATGATGTATTTCCGAAAAATGTGCTTTCAAAAATTAAGAATAGCAGTTTATAAAGCTAGACTATGGGTATGAAGCTGATAAATGAAGAGAATACTGTTTATATTTACAGGTGATTCTCATTAGACTGGTGTTTTCTGAATGACTCAATTGAAACCTTGAAGATTCCTGTGTATACTTCTAGGAAAACTGTCTACTTTTGGTAAAATGCTTAACATACACAATGATAGTCAAGAGAAATGATTAGAAACATGTAAGAAACACTTGAAATGCTGGTACATAGAGCCGTTCTATCTTTATTTTCATGTTCAATCACGGAGATTATAGATGGAATTCTAAGAAATGACGAGAATACAGATAATGTTTACCATTCTGGCTACTTTAGATGATGTATTTCCAAAGAATGTGCTTTCAAACATTAAGAATTTCCATTTATAAAGCTCAGAATATGTGTGAAGCTGATAAATGAAGAGAATACTATTTATATTTACAACTGAGGCTGAATTGCCTGGCGTTTTCTGAATGGCACAATTTAAATCTTAAAGATTCCTGTGTATACTACTAGGAAAACTGTCTACTTTTGGTAAAACTCTTAAAATACACAATGATAGTCCCGGAAATGATTAGAAACATGTAAGAAACACTTTAAATAGGGGTAAATGGAGCCGTTCTATCCTGATGGCCTACTTCAATCACCGAGATTAGAGGTAGAAAACTCTCAATAAAGAGAGTAATGATAATGTTTACAATTCCGGCTACTCTAGATGGTGTTTTTCCAAAGAAAGTGCTTCCAATATTAAGAATTGCTGTTTTTAAAGCTCAGAATATGTGTATGAGGCTGATAAGTTAAGAGAATACTGTTTCTATTTACAATTATGGCTGAATTGCCTGGGATTTTCTTAATGACAAAGTTTACATCCTGAAGATTCATGTATCTATTTCTGGGAAAATGTCTAATTTTGGTACAACTCTTAAGATACAGTAGAATAGTCCCGGGAAGTGATTAGAAACATGTAAGAAACACTTGAAATGCTGTTAAATAGAGCCGTTCTATCTTTATGGCCTAGTTCAATCACAGAGATGAGAGGTAAAAAACTCTCTACTGAGGAGAGTAATGATGAAGTTTACAATTGCGGCTACTCTACATGTTGTTTTTCCACGGAAATTGTTTTCAAACATTAAGAATTGCTGTTTATAAAGCTCAGAATATGTATGAAGCTGATAAATAAAGAGAATACTGTTTATATTTACAGGTGATTCTGATTAGACTGGCGTTTTCTGAATGACTCAATTGAAACCTTGAAGATTCCCGTGTATACTTCTAGGAAAACTGTCTACTTTTGCTAAAACGCTTAGCATACACAATGATAGTCCCGAGAAATGATTAGAAACATGTTAGAAACACTTGAAATGCTGGTACATAGAGCCGTTCTATCTTTATTTTCATGTTCAATCACGGACATTAGAGATAGAATGCTAAGAAATGACGAGAATACAGACAATGTTTACCATTCTGGCTACTTTAGGTGGTGTATTTCGAAGAATGTGCTTTCAAACATTAAGAATTTCCATTTATAAAGCTCAGAATATGTGTGAAGCTGATAAATGAAGAGAATGCTGTTTATATTTACAGGTGACTATGATTAGACTGGCGTTTACTGAATGACTCAATTTAAACCTTGAAGATTCCTGTAAATAGTTGTAGGAAAACTGTCTACCTTTGGTAAAACGCTTCACATACACAATGATAGTCCCGAAAAATGATTAGAAACATGTAAGAAACACTTGAAATGCTGGTACATAGAGCCGTTCTATCTTTATGTTCATGTTCAATCACCGAGATTAGAGATAGAATGCTGCGTAATGAGGAGAGTACAGATAATGTTTACCATTCTGGCTACATTAGATGATGTATTTCCGAAAAATGTGCTTTCAAAAATTAAGAAAAGCAGTTTATAAAGCTAGACTATGGGTATGAAGGTGATAAATGAAGAGAATACTGTTTATATTTACAGGTGATTCTCATTAGACTGGTGTTTTCTGAATGACTCAATTGAAACCTTGAAGATTCCTGTGTATACTTATAGGAAAACTGTCTACTTTTGGTAAAACTCTTAAAATACACAATGATAGTCCCGAGAAATGATTAGAAACATGTAAGAAACACTTGAAATGCTGGTACATAGAGCCGTTGTATCTTTAGTTTCATGTTCAATCACGGACATTAGAGATAGAATGCTAAGAAATGACGAGAATACAGACAATGTTTACCATTCTGGCTACTTTAGGTGATGTATTTCCGAAGAATGTGCTTTCAAACATTAAGAATTTCCATTTATAAAGCTCAGAATATGTGTGAAGCTGATAAATGAAGAGAATGCTGTTTATATTTACAGGTGACTATGATTAGACTGGCGTTTACTGAATGACTCAATTTAAACCTTGAAGATTCCTGTAAATAGTTGTAGGAAAACTGTCTACGTTTGGTAAAACTCTTCACATACACAATGATAGTCCCGAAAAATGATTAGAAACATGTAAGAAACACTTGAAATGCTGGTACATAGAGCCGTTCTATCTTTATTTTCATGTTTAATCATGGAGATTATAGATGGAATGCTAAGAAATGACGAGAATACAGAAAATGTTTACCATTCTGGCTACTTTAGATGATGTATTTCCAAAGAATGTGCTTTCAAACATTAAGAATTTCCATTTATAAAGCTCAGAATATGTGTGAAGCTGATAAATGAAGAGAATACTATTTATATTTACAACTAAGGCTGAATTGCCTGGCGTTTTCTGAATGGCACAATTTAAATCTTAAAGATTCCTGTGTATACTACTAGGAAAACTGTCTACTTTTGGTAAAACTCTTAAAATACACAATGATAGTCCCGGAAATGATTAGAAACATGTAAGAAACACTTTAAATAGGGGTAAATGGAGTCGTTCTATCCTGATGGCCTACTTCAATCACCGAGATTAGAGGTAGAAAACTCTCAAAAAAGAGAGTAATGATAATGTTTACAATTCCGGCTACTCTAGATGGTGTTTTTCCAAAGAAAGTGCTTCCAATATTAAGAATTGCTGTTTTCAAAGCTCAGAATATGTGTATGAGGCTGATAAGTTAAGAGAATACTGTTTATATTTACAATTATGGCTGAATTGCCTGGCATTTTCTTAATGACAAAGTTTACATCCTGAAGATTCATGTATCTACTTCTGGGAAAATGTCTAATTTTGGTACAACTCTTAAAATACAGTAGAATAGTCCCGGGAAGTGATTAGAAACATGTAAGAAACACTTGAAATGCTATTAAATAGAGCCGTTCTATCTTTATGGCCTAGTTCAATCACTGAGATGAGAGGTAAAAAACTCTCAACGGAGGAGAGTATTGATGAAGTTTACAATTGCGGCTACTCTAGATGTTGTTTTTCCAAGGAAAGTGTTTTCAAACATTAAGAATTGCTGTTTATAAAGCTCAGAATATGTATGAAGCTGATAAATAAAGAGAATACTGTTTATATTTACAGGTGATTCTGATTAGACTGGTGTTTTCTGAATGACTCAATTGAAACCTTGAAGATTCCCGTGTATACTTCTGGGAAAACTGTCTACTTTAGCTAAAACACTTAGCATACACAATGATAGTCCCGAGAAATGATTAGAAACATGTAAGAAACACTTGAAATGCTGGATACATAGAGCCATTCTATCTTATTTTCATGTTCAATCACGGACATTAGAGATCGAATGCTAAGAAATGACAAGAATACAGACAATGTTTACCATTTTTGCTACTGTAGGTGATGTATTTCCGAAGAATGTGCTTTCAAACCTTAAGAATTTCCATTTATAAACTCAGAATATGTGTGAAGCTGATAAATGAAGAGAATGCTGTTTATATTTACAGGTGACTATGATTAGACTGGCGTTTACTGAATGACTCAATTTAAACCTTGAAGATTCCTGTAAATAGTTGTAGGAAAACTGTCTACCTTTGGTAAAACTCTTCACATACACAATGATAGTCCCGAAAAATGATAAGAAACATGTAAAAAACACTTGAAATGCTGGTACATAGAGCCGTTCTATCTTTATGTTCATGTTCAATCACGGAGATTAGAGATAGAATGCTGCGTAATGACGAGAGTACAGATAATGTTTACCATTCTGGCTACTTTAGATGATGTATTTCCGAAAAATGTGCTTTCAAAAATTATGAATAGCGGTTTATAAAGCTAGACTATGGGTATGAAGAAGATAAATGAAGAGAATACTGTTTATATTTACAGGTGATTCTCATTAGACTGGTGTTTTCTGAATGACTCAATTGAAACCTTGAAGATTCCTGTGTATACTTCTAGGAAAACTGTCTACTTTTGGTAAAATGCTTAACATACACAATGATAGTCAAGAGAAATGATTAGAAACATGTAAGAAACACTAAAAATGCTGGTACATAGAGCCGTTCTATCTTTATTTTCATGTTCAATCACGGAGATTATAGATAGAATGCTAAGAAATGACGAGAATACAGATAATGTTTACCATTCTGGCTACTTTAGATGATGTATTTCCAAAGAATGTGCTTTCAAACATTAAGAATTTCCATTTATAAAGCTCAGAATATGTGTGAAGCTGATAAATGAAGAGAATACGATTTATATTTACAACTGAGGCTGAATTGCCTGGCGTTTTCTGAATGGCACAATTTAAATCTTAAGAATTCCTGTGTATACTACTAGGAAAACTGTCTACTTTTGGTAAAACTCTTAAAATACACAATGATAGTCCCAGAAATGATTAGAAACATGTAAAAAACACTTTAAATAGGGGTAAATGGAGCCGTTCTATCCTGATGGCCTACTTCAATCACCGAGATTAGAGGTAGAAAACTCTCAATAAAGAGAGTAATGATAATGTTTACAATTCCGGCTACTCTAGATGGTGTTTTTCCAAAGAAAGTGTTTCCAATATTAAGAATTGCTGTTTTTAAAGCTCAGAATATGTGTATGAGGCTGATAAGTTAAGAGAATACTGTTTATATTTACAATTATGGCTGAATTGCCTGGCATTTTCTTAATGACAAAGTTTACATCCTGAAGATTCATGTATCTACTTCTGGGAAAATGTCTAATTTTGGTACAACTCTTAAAATACAGTAGAATAGTCCCGGGAAGTGATTAGAAACATGTAAGAAACACTTGAAATGCTGTTAAATAGAGCCGTTCTATCTTTATGGCCTAGTTCAATCACTGAGATGAGAGGTAAAAAACTCTCAACTGAGGAGAGTAATGATGAAGTTTACAATTGCGGCTACTCTACATGTTGTTTTTCCACGGAAAGTGTTTTCAAACATTCAGAATTGCTGTTTATAAAGCTCAGAATATGTATGAAGCTGATAAATAAAGAGAATACTGTTTATATTTACAGGTGATTCTGATTAGACTGGTGTTTTCTGAATGACTCAATTGAAACCTTGAAGATTCCTGTGTATACTTCTAGGAAAACTGTCTACTTTTGGTAAAATGCTTAACATACACAATGATAGTCAAGAGAAATGATTAGAAACATGTAAGAAACACTTGAAATGCTGGTACATAGAGCCGTTCTATCTTTATTTTCATGTTCAATCACGGAGATTATAGATGGAATGCTAAGAAATGACGAGAATACAGATAATGTTTACCATTCTGGCTACTTTAGATGATGTATTTCCAAAGAATGTGCTTTCAAACATTAAGAATTTCCATTTATAAAGCTCAGAAAATGTGTGAAGCTGATAAATGAAGAGAATACTATTTATATTTACAACTGAGGCTTAATTGCCTGGCGTTTTCTGAATGGCACAATTTAAATCTTAAAGATTCCTGTGTATACTACTAGGAAAACTGTCTACTTTTGGTAAAACTCTTAAAATACACAATGATAGTCCCGGAAATGATTAGAAACATGTAAGAAACACTTTAAATAGGGGTAAATGGAGCCGTTCTATCCTGATGGCCTACTTCAATCACCGAGATTAGAGGTAGAAAACTTTCAAAAAGGAGAGTAATGATAATGTTTACAATTCCGGCTACTCTAGATGGTGTTTTCCAAAGAAAGTGCTTCCCATATTAAGAATTGCTGTTTTTAAAGCTCAGAATATGTGTATGAGGCTGATAAGTTAAGAGAATACTGTTTATATTTACAATTATGGCTGAATTGCCTGGGATTTTCTTAATGACAAAGTTTACATCCTGAAGATTCATGTATCTACTTCTGGGAAAATGTCTAATTTTGGTACAACTCTTAAAATACAGTAGAATAGTCCCGGGAAGTGATTAGAAACATGTAAGAAACACTTGAAATGCTGTTAAATAGAGCCGTTCTATCTTTATGGCCTAGTTCAATCACTGAGATGAGAGGTAAAAAACTCTCAACTGAGGAGAGTAATGATGAAGTTTACAATTGCGGCTACTCTACATGTTGTTTTTCCAAGGAAAGTGTTTTCAAACATTAAGAATTGCTGTTTATAAAGCTCAGAATATGTATGAAGCTGATAAATAAAGAGAATACTGTTTATATTTACAGGTGATCCTGATTAGACTGGCGTTTTCTGAATGACTCAATTGAAAACTTGAAGATTCCCGTGTATACTTCTGGGAAAACTGTCTACTTTTGGTAAAATGCTTAGCATACACAATGATAGTCCCGAGAAATGATTAGAAACATGTAAGAAACACTTGAAATGCTGGTACATAGAGCCTTTCTATCTTTATTTTCATGTTCAATCACGGACATTAGAGATAGAATGCTAAGAAATGACGAGAATACAGAAAATGTTTACCATTCTGGCTACTTTAAGTGATGTATTTCCGAAGAATGTGCTTTCAAACATTAAGAATTTCCATTTATAAAGCTCAGAATATGTGTGAAGCTGATAAATGAAGAGAATGCTGTTTATATTTACAGGTGACTATGATTAGACTGGCGTTTACTGAATGACTCAATTTAAACCTTGAAGATTCCTGTAAATAGTTGTAGGAAAACTGTCTACCTTTGGTAAAACTCTTCACATACACAATGATAGTCCCGAAAAATGATTAGAAACATGTAAGAAACACTTGAAATGCTGGTACATAGAGCCGTTCTATCTTTATGTTCATGTTCAATCACGGAGATTAGAGATAGAATGCTGCGTAATGACGAGAGTACAGATAATGTTTACCATTCTGGCTACTTTAGATGATGTATTTCCGAAAAATGTGCTTTCAAAAATTAAGAACAGCAGTTTATAAAGCTAGACTATGGGTATGAAGCTGATAAATGAAGAGAATACTGTTTATATTTACAGGTGATTCTCATTAGACTGGTGTTTTCTGAATGACTCAATTGAAACCTTGAAGATTCCTGTGTATCCTTCTAGGAAAACTGTCTACTTTTGGTAAAATGCTTAACATACACAATGATAGTCAAGAGAAATGATTAGAAACATGTAAGAAACACTTGAAATGCTGGTACATAGAGCCGTTCTATCTTTATTTTCATGTTCAATCACGGAGATTATAGATGGAATGCTAAGAAATGACGAGAATACAGATAATGTTTACCATTCTGGCTACTTTAGATGATGTATAGCCAAAGAATGTGCTTTCAAACATTAAGAATTTCCATTTATAAAGTCAGAAAATGTGTGAAGCTGATAAATGAAGAGAATACTATTTATATTTACAACTGAGGCTGAATTGCCTGGCGTTTTCTGAATGGCACAATTTAAATCTTAAAGATTCCTGTGTATACTCCTAGGAAAACTGTCTACTTTTGGTAAAACTCTTAAAATACACAATGATAGTCCCGGAAATGATTAGAAACATGTAAGAAACACTTTAAATATGGGTAAATGGAGCCGTTCTATCCTGATGGCCTACTTCAATCACCGAGATTAGAGGTAGAAAACTCTCAATAAAGAGAGTAATGATAATGTTTACAATTCCGGCTACTCTAGATGGTGTTTTTCCAAAGAAAGTGCTTCCAATATTAAGAATTGCTGTTTTTAAAGCTCAGAATATGTGTATGAGGCTAATAAGTTAAGAGAATACTGTTTATATTTACAATTATAGCTGAATTGCCTGGCATTTTCTTAATGACAAAGTTTACATCCTGAAGATTCATGTATCTACTTCTGGGAAAATGTCTAATTTTGGTACAACTCTTAAAATACAGTAGAATAGTCCCGGGAAGTGATTAGAAACATGTAAGAAACACTTGAAATGCTGTTAAATAGAGACTTTCTATCTTTATGGCCTACTTCAATCACTGAGATGAGAGGTAAAAAACTCTCAACTGAGGAGAGTAATGATGAAGTTTACAATTGCGGCTACTCTAGATGTTGTTTTTCCACGGAAAGTGTTTACAAACATTAAGAATTGCTGTTTATAAAGCTCAGAATATGTATGAAGCTGATAAATAAAGAGAATACTGTTTATATTTACAGGTGATTCTGATTAGACTGGCGTTTTCTGAATGACTCAATTGAAATCTTGAAGATTCCCGTGTATACTTCTAGGAAAACTGTCTACTTTTGCTAAAACGCTTAGCATACACAATGATAGTCCCGAGAAATGATTAGAAACATTTAAGAAACACTTGAAATGCTGGTACATAGAGCCGTTCTATCTTTATGTTCATGTTCAATCACGGAGATTAGAGATAGAATGCTGCGTAATGACGAGAGTACAGATAATGTTTACCATTCTGGCTACTTTAGATGATGTATTTCCGAAAAATGTGCTTTCAAAAATTAAGAATAGCAGTTTATAAAGGTAGACTATGGGAATGAAGCTGATAAATGAAGAGAATACTGTTTATATTTACAGGTAATTCTCATTAGACTGGCGTTTTCTGAATGACTCAATTGAAACCTTGAAGATTCCCGTGTATACTTCTAGGAAAACTGTCTACTTTTGCTAAAACGCTTAGCATACACAATGATAGTCCCGAGAAATGATTAGAAACATGTAAGAAACACTTGAAATGCTGGTACATAGAGCCGTTCTATCTTTATTTTCATGTTCAATCACGGACATTAGAGATAGAATGCTAAGAAATGACGAGAATACAGAAAATGTTTACCATTCTGGCTACTTTAAGTGATGTATTTCCGAAGAATGTGCTTTCAAACATTAAGAATTTCCATTTATAAAGCTCAGAATATGTGTGAAGCTGATAAATGAAGAGAATGCTGTTTATATTTACAGGTGACTATGATTAGACTGGCGTTTACTGAATGACTCAATTTAAACCTTGAAGATTCCTGTAAATAGTTGTAGGAAAACTGTCTACCTTTGGTAAAACTCTTCACATACACAATGATAGTCCCGAAAAATGATTAGAAACATGTAAGAAACACTTGAAATGCTGGTACATAGAGCCGTTCTATCTTTATGTTCATGTTCAATCACGGAGATTAGAGATAGAATGCTGCGTAATGACGAGAGTACAGATAATGTTTACCATTCTGGCTACTTTAGATGATGTATTTCCGAAAAATGTGCTTTCAAAAATTAAGAATAGCAGTTTATAAAGCTAGACTATGGGTATGAAGCTGATAAATGAAGAGAATACTGTTTATATTTACAGGTGATTCTCATTAGACTGGTGTTTTCTGAATGACTCAATTGAAACCTTGAAGATTCCTGTGTATACTTCTAGGAAAACTGTCTACTTTTGGTAAAATGCTTAACATACACAATGATAGTCAAGAGAAATGATTAGAAACATGTAAGAAACACTTGAAATGCTGGTACATAGAGCCGTTCTATCTTTATTTTCATGTTCAATCACGGAGATTATAGATGGAATGCTAAGAAATGACGAGAATACAGATAATGTTTACCATTCTGGCTACTTTAGATGATGTATTTCCAAAGAATGTGCTTTCAAACATTAAGAATTTCCATTTATAAAGCTCAGAATATGTGTGAAGCTGATAAATGAAGAGAATACTATTTATATTTACAACTGAGGCTGAATTGCCTGGCGTTTTCTGAATGGCACAATTTAAATCTTAAAGATTCCTGTGTATACTACTAGGAAAACTGTCTACTTTTGGTAAAACTCTTAAAATACACAATGATAGTCCCGGAAATGATTAGAAACATGTAAGAAACACTTTAAATAGGGGTAAATGGAGCCATTCTATCCTGATGGCCAGTTCAATCACGGAGATTAGAGGTAGAAAACTCTCAATAAAGAGAGTAATGATAATGTTTACAATTCCGGCTACTCTAGATGGTGTTTTTCCAAAGAAAGTGCTTCCAATATTAAGAATCGCTGTTTTTAAAGCTCAGAATATGTGTATGAGGCTGATAAGTTAAGAGAATACTGTTTATATTTACAATTATGGCTGAATTGCCTGGCATTTTCTTAATGACAAAGTTTACATCCTGAAGATTCATGTATCTACTTCTGGGAAAATGTCTAATTTTGGTACAACTCTTAAAATACAGTAGAATAGTCCCGGGAAGTGATTAGAAACATGTAAGAAACACTTGAAATGCTGTTAAATAGAGCCGTTCTATCTTTATGGCCTAGTTCAATCACTGAGATGAGAGGTAAAAAACTCTCAACTGAGGAGAGTAATGATGAAGTTTACAATTGCGGCTACTCTACATGTTGTTTTTCCAAGGAAAGTGTTTTCAAACATTAAGAATTGCTGTTTATAAAGCTCAGAATATGTATGAAGCTGATAAATTAAGAGAATACTGTTTATATTTACAGGTGATTCTGATTAGACTGGCGTTTTCTGAATGACTCAATTGAAACCTTGAAGATTCCCGTGTATTCTTCTAAAAAAACTGTCTACTTTTGCTAAAACGCTTAGCATACACAATGATAGTCCCTAGAAATGATTAGAAACATGTAAGAAACACTTGAAATGCTGGTACATAGAGCCGTTCTATCTTTATTTTCATGTTCAATCACGGACATTAGAGATAGAATGCTAAGAAATGACGAGAATACAGACAATGTTTACCATTCTGGCTACTTTAGGTGATGTATTTCCGAAGAATGTGCTTTCAAACATTAAGAATTTCCATTTATAAAGCTCAGAATATGTGTGAAGCTGATAAATGAAGAGAATGCTGTTTATATTTACAGGTGACTATGATTAGACTGGCGTTTACTGAATGACTCAATTTAAACCTTGAAGATTCCTGTAAATAGTTGTAGGAAAACTGTCTACCTTTGGTAAAACGCTTCACATACACAATGATAGTCCCGAAAAATGATTAGAAACATGTAAGAAACACTTGAAATGCTGGTACATAGAGCCGTTCTATCTTTATGTTCATGTTCAATCACCGAGATTAGAGATAGAATGCTGCGTAATGACGAGAGTACAGATAATGTTTACCATTCTGGCTACTTTAGATGATGTATTTCCGAAAAATGTGCTTTCAAAAATTAAGAATAGCAGTTTATAAAGCTAGACTATGGGTATGAAGCTGATAAATGAAGAGAATACTGTTTATATTTACAGGTGATTCTCATTAGACTGGTGTTTTCTGAATGACTCAATTGAAACCTTGAAGATTCCTGTGTATACTTCTAGGAAAACTGTCTACTTTTGGTAAAATGCTTAACATACACAATGATAGTCAAGAGAAATGATTAGAAACATGTAAGAAACACTTGAAATGCTGGTACATAGAGCCGTTCTATCTTTATTTTCATGTTCAATCACGGAGATTATAGATGGAATTCTAAGAAATGACGAGAATACAGATAATGTTTACCATTCTGGCTACTTTAGATGATGTATTTCCAAAGAATGTGCTTTCAAACATTAAGAATTTCCATTTATAAAGCTCAGAATATGTGTGAAGCTGATAAATGAAGAGAATACTATTTATATTTACAACTGAGGCTGAATTGCCTGGCGTTTTCTGAATGGCACAATTTAAATCTTAAAGATTCCTGTGTATACTACTAGGAAAACTGTCTACTTTTGGTAAAACTCTTAAAATACACAATGATAGTCCCGGAAATGATTAGAAACATGTAAGAAACACTTTAAATAGGGGTAAATGGAGCCGTTCTATCCTGATGGCCTACTTCAATCACCGAGATTAGAGGTAGAAAACTCTCAATAAAGAGAGTAATGATAATGTTTACAATTCCGGCTACTCTAGATGGTGTTTTTCCAAAGAAAGTGCTTCCAATATTAAGAATTGCTGTTTTTAAAGCTCAGAATATGTGTATGAGGCTGATAAGTTAAGAGAATACTGTTTATATTTACAATTATGGCTGAATTGCCTGGGATTTTCTTAATGACAAAGTTTACATCCTGAAGATTCATGTATCTATTTCTGGGAAAATGTCTAATTTTGGTATAACTCTTAAAATACAGTAGAATAGTCCCGGGAAGTGATTAGAAACATGTAAGAAACACTTGAAATGCTGTTAAATAGAGCCGTTCTATCTTTATGGCCTAGTTCAATCACAGAGATGAGAGGTAAAAAACTCTCTACTGAGGAGAGTAATGATGAAGTTTACAATTGCGGCTACTCTACATGTTGTTTTTCCAAGGAAATTGTTTTCAAACATTAAGAATTGCTGTTTATAAAGCTCAGAATATGTATGAAGCTGATAAATAAAGAGAATACTGTTTATATTTACAGGTGATTCTGATTAGACTGGCGTTTTCTGAATGACTCAATTGAAACCTTGAAGATTCCCGTGTATACTTCTAGGAAAACTGTCTACTTTTGCTAAAACGCTTAGCATACACAATGATAGTCCCGAGAAATGATCAGAAACATGTTAGAAACACTTGAAATGCTGGTACATAGAGCCGTTCTATCTTTATTTTCATGTTGAATCACGGACATTAGAGATAGAATGCTAAGAAATGACGAGAATACAGACAATGTTTACCATTCTGGCTACTTTAGGTGGTGTATTTCGAAGAATGTGCTTTCAAACATTAAGAATTTCCATTTATAAAGCTCAGAATATGTGTGAAGCTGATAAATGAAGAGAATGCTGTTTATATTTACAGGTGACTATGATTAGACTGGCGTTTACTGAATGACTCAATTTAAACCTTGAAGATTCCTGTAAATAGTTGTAGGAAAACTGTCTACCTTTGGTAAAACGCTTCACATACACAATGATAGTCCCGAAAAATGATTAGAAACATGTAAGAAACACTTGAAATGCTGGTACATAGAGCCGTTCTATCTTTATGTTCATGTTCAATCACCGAGATTAGAGATAGAATGCTGCGTAATGACGAGAGTACAGATAATGTTTACCATTCTGGCTACTTTAGATGATGTATTTCCGAAAAATGTGCTTTCAAAAATTAAGAATAGCAGTTTATAAAGCTAGACTATGGGTATGAAGCTGATAAATGAAGAGAATACTGTTTATATTTACAGGTGATTCTCATTAGACTGGTGTTTTCTGAATGACTCAATTGAAACCTTGAAGATTCCTGTGTATACTTCTAGGAAAACTGTCTACTTTTGGTAAAATGCTTAACATACACAATGATAGTCAAGAGAAATGATTAGAAACATGTAAGAAACACTTGAAATGCTGGTACATAGAGCCGTTCTATCTTTATTTTCATGTTCAATCACGGAGATTATAGATGGAATTCTAAGAAATGACGAGAATACAGATAATGTTTACCATTCTGGCTACTTTAGATGATGTATTTCCAAAGAATGTGCTTTCAAACATTAAGAATTTCCATTTATAAAGCTCAGAATATGTGTGAAGCTGATAAATGAAGAGAATACTATTTATATTTACAACTGAGGCTGAATTGCCTGGCGTTTTCTGAATGGCACAATTTAAATCTTAAAGATTCCTGTGTATACTACTAGGAAAACTGTCTACTTTTGGTAAAACTCTTAAAATACACAATGATAATCCCGGAAATGATTAGAAACATGTAAGAAACACTTTAAATAGGGGTAAATGGAGCCGTTCTATCCTGATGGCCTACTTCAATCACCGAGATTAGAGGTAGAAAACTCTCAATAAAGAGAGTAATGATAATGTTTACAATTCCGGCTACTCTAGATGGTGTTTTTCCAAAGAAAGTGCTTCCAATATTAAGAATTGCTGTTTTTAAAGCTCAGAATATGTGTATGAGGCTGATAAGTTAAGAGAATACTGTTTATATTTACAATTATGGCTGAATTGCCTGGGATTTTCTTAATGACAAAGTTTACATCCTGAAGATTCATGTATCTATTTCTGGGAAAATGTCTAATTTTGGTACAACTCTTAAAATACAGTAGAATAGTCCCGGGAAGTGATTAGAAACATGTAAGAAACACTTGAAATGCTGTTAAATAGAGCCGTTCTATCTTTATGGCCTAGTTCAATCACAGAGATGAGAGGTAAAAAACTCTCTACTGAGGAGAGTAATGATGAAGTTTACAATTGCGGCTACTCTATATGTTGTTTTTCCACGGAAATTGTTTTCAAACATTAAGAATTGCTGTTTATAAAGCTCAGAATATGTATGAAGCTGATAAATAAAGAGAATACTGTTTATATTTACAGGTGATTCTGATTAGACTGGCGTTTTCTGAATGACTCAATTGAAACCTTGAAGATTCCCGTGTATACTTCTAGGAAAACTGTCTACTTTTGCTAAAACGCTTAGCATACACAATGATAGTCCCGAGAAATGATTAGAAACATGTTAGAAACACTTGAAATGCTGGTACATAGAGCCGTTCTATCTTTATTTTCATGTTCAATCACGGACATTAGAGATAGAATGCTAAGAAATGACGAGAATACAGACAATGTTTACCATTCTGGCTACTTTAGGTGGTGTATTTCGAAGAATGTGCTTTCAAACATTAAGAATTTCCATTTATAAAGCTCAGAATATGTGTGAAGCTGATAAATGAAGAGAATGCTGTTTATATTTACAGGTGACTATGATTAGACTGGCGTTTACTGAATGACTCAATTTAAACCTTGAAGATTCCTGTAAATAGTTGTAGGAAAACTGTCTACCTTTGGTAAAACGCTTCACATACACAATGATAGTCCCGAAAAATGATTAGAAACATGTAAGAAACACTTGAAATGCTGGTACATAGAGCCGTTCTATCTTTATGTTCATGTTCAATCACCGAGATTAGAGATAGAATGCTGCGTAATGACGAGAGTACAGATAATGTTTACCATTCTGGCTACTTTAGATGATGTATTTCCGAAAAATGTGCTTTCAAAAATTAAGAAAAGCAGTTTATAAAGCTAGACTATGGGTATGAAGGTGATAAATGAAGAGAATACTGTTTATATTTACAGGTGATTCTCATTAGACTGGTGTTTTCTGAATGACTCAATTGAAACCTTGAAGATTCCTGTGTATACTTATAGGAAAACTGTCTACTTTTGGTAAAACTCTTAAAATACACAATGATAGTCCCGGAAATGATTAGAAACATGTAAGAAACACTTTAAATAGGGGTAAATGGAGCTGTTCTATCCTGATGGCCTACTTCAATCACCGAGATTAGAGGTAGAAAACTCTCAATAAAGAGAGTAATGATAATGTTTACAATTCCGGCTGCTCTAGATGGTGTTTTTCCAAAGAAAGTGCTTCCAATATTAAGAATTGCTGTTTTTAAAGCTCAGAATATGTGTATGAGGCTGATAAGTAAAGAGAATACTGTTTATATTTACAATTATGGCTGAATTGCCTGGCATTTTCTTAATGACAAAGTTTACATCCTGAAGATTCATGTATCTACTTCTGGGAAAATGTCTAATTTTGGTACAACTCTTAAAATACAGTAGAATAGTCCCGGGAAGTGATTAGAAACATGTAAGAAACACTTGAAATGCTGTTAAATAGAGCCGTTCTATCTTTATGGCCTAGTTCAATCACTGAGATGAGAGGTAAAAAACTCTCAACTGAGGAGAGTAATGATGAAGTTTACAATTGCGGCTACTCTACATGTTGTTTTTCAAGGAAAGTGTTTTCAAACATTAAGAATTGCTGTTTATAAAGCTCAGAATATGTATGAAGCTGATAAATAAAGAGAATACTGTTTATATTTACAGGTGATTCTGATTAGACTGGCGTTTTCTGAATGACTCAATTGAAACCTTGAAGATTCCCGTGTATACTTCTAGGAAAACTGTCTTCTTTTGCTAAAACGCTTAGCATACACAATGATAGTCCCGAGAAATGATTAGAAACATGTAAGAAACACTTGAAATGCTGGTACATAGAGCCGTTCTATCTTTATTTTCATGTTCAATCACGGACATTAGAGATAGAATGCTAAGAAATGATGAGAATACAGACAATGTTTACCATTCTGGCTACTTTAGGTGATGTATTTCCGAAGAATGTGCTTTCAAACATTAAGAATTTCCATTTATAAAGCTCAGAATATGTGTGAAGCTGATAAATGAAGAGAATGCTGTTTATATTTACAGGTGACTATGATTAGACTGGCGTTTACTGAATGACTCAATTTAAACCTTGAAGATTCCTGTAAATAGTTGTAGGAAAACTGTCTACGTTTGGTAAAACTCTTCACATACACAATGATAGTCCCGAAAAATGATTAGAAACATGTAAGAAACACTTGAAATGCTGGTACATAGAGCCGTTCTATCTTTATTTTCATGTTTAATCATGGAGATTATAGATGGAATGCTAAGAAATGACGAGAATACAGATAATGTTTACCATTCTGGCTACTTTAGATGATGTATTTCCAAAGAATGTGCTTTCAAACATTAAGAATTTCCATTTATAAAGCTCAGAATATGTGTGAAGCTGATAAATGAAGAGAATACTATTTATATTTACAACTAAGGCTGAATTGCCTGGCGTTTTCTGAATGGCACAATTTAAATCTTAAAGATTCCTGTGTATACTACTAGGAAAACTGTCTACTTTTGGTAAAACTCTTAAAATACACAATGATAGTCCCGGAAATGATTAGAAACATGTAAGAAACACTTTAAATAGGGGTAAATGGAGTCGTTCTATCCTGATGGCCTACTTCAATCACCGAGATTAGAGGTAGAAAACTCTCAAAAAAGAGAGTAATGATAATGTTTACAATTCCGGCTACTCTAGATGGTGTTTTTCCAAAGAAAGTGCTTCCAATATTAAGAATTGCTGTTTTCAAAGCTCAGAATATGTGTATGAGGCTGATAAGTTAAGAGAATACTGTTTATATTTACAATTATGGCTGAATTGCCTGGCATTTTCTTAATGACAAAGTTTACATCCTGAAGATTCATGTATCTACTTCTGGGAAAATGTCTAATTTTGGTACAACTCTTAAAATACAGTAGAATAGTCCCGGGAAGTGATTAGAAACATGTAAGAAACACTTGAAATGCTATTAAATAGAGCCGTTCTATCTTTATGGCCTAGTTCAATCACTGAGATGAGAGGTAAAAAACTCTCAACGGAGGAGAGTATTGATGAAGTTTACAATTGCGGCTACTCTAGATGTTGTTTTTCCAAGGAAAGTGTTTTCAAACATTAAGAATTGCTGTTTATAAAGCTCAGAATATGTATGAAGCTGATAAATAAAGAGAATACTGTTTATATTTACAGGTGATTCTGATTAGACTGGTGTTTTCTGAATGACTCAATTGAAACCTTGAAGATTCCTGTGTATACTTCTGGGAAAACTGTCTACTTTTGCTAAAACGCTTAGCATACACAATGATAGTCCCGAGAAATGATTAGAAACATGTAAGAAACACTTGAAATGCTGGTACATAGAGCCGTTCTATCTTTATTTTCATGTTCAATCACGGACATTAGAGATAGAATGCTAAGAAATGACGAGAATACAGACAATGTTTACCATTCTTGCTACTGTAGGTGATGTATTTCCGAAGAATGTGCTTTCAAACATTAAGAATTTCCATTTATAAACTCAGAATATGTGTGAAGCTGATAAATGAAGAGAATGCTGTTTATATTTACAGGTGACTATGATTAGACTGGCGTTTACTGAATGACTCAATTTAAACCTTGAAGATTCCTGTAAGTAGTTGTAGGAAAACTGTCTACCTTTGGTAAAACTCTTCACATACACAATGATAGTCCCGAAAAATGATAAGAAACATGTAAAAAACACTTGAAATGCTGGTACATAGAGCCGTTCTATCTTTATGTTCATGTTCAATCACGGAGATTAGAGATAGAATGCTGCGTAATGACGAGAGTACAGATAATGTTTACCATTCTGGCTACTTTAGATGATGTATTTCCGAAAAATGTGCTTTCAAAAATTATGAATAGCGGTTTATAAAGCTAGACTATGGGTATGAAGAAGATAAATGAAGAGAATACTGTTTATATTTACAGGTGATTCTCATTAGACTGGTGTTTTCTGAATGACTCAATTGAAACCTTGAAGATTCCTGTGTATACTTCTAGGAAAACTGTCTACTTTTGGTAAAATGCTTAACATACACAATGATAGTCAAGAGAAATTATTAGAAACATGTAAGAAACACTAAAAATGCTGGTACATAGAGCCGTTCTATCTTTATTTTCATGTTCAATCACGGAGATTATAGATAGAATGCTAAGAAATGACGAGAATACAGATAATGTTTACCATTCTGGCTACTTTAGATGATGTATTTCCAAAGAATGTGCTTTCAAACATTAAGAATTTCCATTTATAAAGCTCAGAATATGTGTGAAGCTGATAAATGAAGAGAATACGATTTATATTTACAACTGAGGCTGAATTGCCTGGCGTTTTCTGAATGGCACAATTTAAATCTTAAGAATTCCTGTGTATACTACTAGGAAAACTGTCTACTTTTGGTAAAACTCTTAAAATACACAATGATAGTCCCAGAAATGATTAGAAACATGTAAGAAACACTTTAAATAGGGGTAAATGGAGCCGTTCTATCCTGATGGCCTACTTCAATCACCGAGATTAGAGGTAGAAAACTCTCAATAAAGAGAGTAATGATAATGTTTACAATTCCGGCTACTCTAGATGGTGTTTTTCCAAAGAAAGTGTTTCCAATATTAAGAATTGCTGTTTTTAAAGCTCAGAATATGTGTATGAGGCTGATAAGTTAAGAGAATACTGTTTATATTTACAATTATGGCTGAATTGCCTGGCATTTTCTTAATGACAAAGTTTACATCCTGAAGATTCATGTATCTACTTCTGGGAAAATGTCTAATTTTGGTACAACTCTTAAAATACAGTAGAATAGTCCCGGGAAGTGATTAGAAACATGTAAGAAACACTTGAAATGCTGTTAAATAGAGCCGTTCTATCTTTATGGCCTAGTTCAATCACTGAGATGAGAGGTAAAAAACTCTCAACTGAGGAGAGTAATGATGAAGTTTACAATTGCGGATACTCTAGATGTTGTTTTTCCAAGGAAAGTGTTTTCAAACATTACGAATTACTGTTTATAAAGCTCAGAATATGTATGAAGCTGATAAATAAAGAGAATACTGTTTATATTTACAGGTGATTCTGATTAGACTGGTGTTTTCTGAATGACTCAATTGAAACCTTGAAGATTCCTGTGTATACTTCTAGGAAAACTGTCTACTTTTGGTAAAATGCTTAACATACACAATGATAGTCAAGAGAAATGATTAGAAACATGTAAGAAACACTTGAAATGCTGGTACATAGAGCCGTTCTATCTTTATTTTCATGTTCAATCACGGAGATTATAGATGGAATGCTAAGAAATGACGAGAATACAGATAATGTTTACCATTCTGGCTACTTTAGATGATGTATTTCCAAAGAATGTGCTTTCAAACATTAAGAATTTCCATTTATAAAGCTCAGAAAATGTGTGAAGCTGATAAATGAAGAGAATACTATTTATATTTACAACTGAGGCTTAATTGCCTGGCGTTTTCTGAATGGCACAATTTAAATCTTAAAGATTCCTGTGTATACTACTAGGAAAACTGTCTACTTTTGGTAAAACTCTTAAAATACACAATGATAGTCCCGGAAATGATTAGAAACATGTAAGAAACACTTTAAATAGGGGTAAATGGAGCCGTTCTATCCTGATGGCCTAGTTCAATCACAAAGATTAGAGGTAGAAAACTCTCAATGAAGAGAGTAATGATAATGTTTACAATTCCGGCTACTCTAGATGGTGTTTTTCCAAAGAAAGTGCTTCCCATATTAAGAATTGCTGTTTTTAAAGCTCAGAATATGTGTATGAGGCTGATAAGTTAAGAGAATACTGTTTATATTTACAATTATGGCTGAATTGCCTGGCATTTTCTTAATGACAAAGTTTACATCCTGAAGATTCATGTAACTACTTCTGGGAAAATGTCTAATTTTGGTACAACTCTTAAAATACAGTAGAATAGTCCCGGGAAGTGATTAGAAACATGTAAGAAACACTTGAAATGCTGTTAAATAGAGCCGTTCTATCTTTATGGCCTAGTTCAATCACTGAGATGAGAGGTAAAAAACTCTCAACTGAGGAGAGTAATGATGAAGTTTACAATTGCGGCTACTCTACATGTTGTTTTTCCAAGGAAAGTGTTTTCAAACATTAAGAATTGCTGTTTATAAAGCTCAGAATATGTATGAAGCTGATAAATAAAGAGAATACTGTTTATATTTACAGGTGATCCTGATTAGACTGGCGTTTTCTGAATGACTCAATTGAAAACTTGAAGATTCCCGTGTATACTTCTGGGAAAACTGTCTACTTTTGCTAAAAAGCTTAGCATACACAATGATAGTCCCGAGAAATGATTAGAAACATGTAAGAAACACTTGAAATGCTGGTACATAGAGCCGTTCTATCTTTATTTTCATGTTCAATCACGGACATTGGAGATAGAATGCTAAGAAATGACGAGAATACAGACAATGTTTACCATTCTGGCTACTTTAAGTGATGTATTTCCGAAGAATGTGCTTTCAAACATTAAGAATTTCCATTTATAAAGCTCAGAATATGTGTGAAGCTGATAAATGAAGAGAATGCTGTTTATATTTACAGGTGACTATGATTAGACTGGCGTTTAGTGAATGACTCAATTTAAACCTTGAAGATTCCTGTAAATAGTTGTAGGAAAACTGTCTACCTTTGGTAAAACTCTTCACATACACAATGATAGTCCCGAAAAATGATTAGAAACATGTAAGAAACACTTGAAATGCTGGTACATAGAGCCGTTCTATCTTTATGTTCATGTTCAATCACGGAGATTAGAGATAGAATGCTGCGTAATGACGAGAGTACAGATAATGTTTACCATTCTGGCTACTTTAGATGATGTATTTCCGAAAAATGTGCTTTCAAAAATTAAGAATAGCAGTTTATAAAGCTAGACTATGGGTATGAAGCTGATAAATGAAGAGAATACTGTTTATATTTACAGGTGATTCTCATTAGACTGGTGTTTTCTGAATGACTCAATTGAAACCTTGAAGATTCCTGTGTATCCTTCTAGGAAAACTGTCTACTTTTGGTAAAATGCTTAACATACACAATGATAGTCAAGAGAAATGATGAGAAACATGTAAGAAACACTTGAAATGCTGGTACATAGAGCCGTTCTATCTTTATTTTCATGTTCAATCACGGAGATTATAGATGGAATGCTAAGAAATGACGAGAATACAGATAATGTTTACCATTCTGGCTACTTTAGATGATGTATAGCCCAAAGAATGTGCTTTCAAACATTAAGAATTTCCATTTATAAAGTCAGAAAATGTGTGAAGCTGATAAATGAAGAGAATACTATTTATATTTACAACTGAGGCTGAATTGCCTGGCGTTTTCTGAATGGCACAATTTAAATCTTAAAGATTCCTGTGTATACTCCTAGGAAAACTGTCTACTTTTGGTAAAACTCTTAAAATACACAATGATAGTCCCGGAAATGATTAGAAACATGTAAGAAACACTTTAAATATGGGTAAATGGAGCCGTTCTATCCTGATGGCCTACTTCAATCACCGAGATTAGAGGTAGAAAAACTCTCAATAAAGAGAGTAATGATAATGTTTACAATTCCGGCTACTCTAGATGGTGTTTTTCCAAAGAAAGTGCTTCCAATATTAAGAATTGCTGTTTTTAAAGCTCAGAATATGTGTATGAGGCTGATAAGTTAAGAGAATACTGTTTATATTTACAATTATAGCTGAATTGCCTGGCATTTTCTTAATGACAAAGTTTACATCCTGAAGATTCATGTATCTACTTCTGGGAAAATGTCTAATTTTGGTACAACTCTTAAAATACAGTAGAATAGTCCCGGGAAGTGATTAGAAACATGTAAGAAACACTTGAAATGCTGTTAAATAGAGACTTTCTATCTTTATGGCCTACTTCAATCACTGAGATGAGAGGTAAAAAACTCTCAACTGAGGAGAGTAATGATGAAGTTTACAATTGCGGCTACTCTAGATGTTGTTTTTCCACGGAAAGTGTTTACAAACATTAAGAATTGCTGTTTATAAAGCTCAGAATATGTATGAAGCTGATAAATAAAGAGAATACTGTTTATATTTACAGGTGATTCTGATTAGACTGGCGTTTTCTGAATGACTCAATTGAAATCTTGAAGATTCCCGTGTATACTTCTAGGAAAACTGTCTACTTTTGCTAAAACGCTTAGCATACACAATGATAGTCCCGAGAAATGATTAGAAACATTTAAGAAACACTTGAAATGCTGGTACATAGAACCGTTCTATCTTTATGTTCATGTTCAATCACGGAGATTAGAGATAGAATGCTGCGTAATGACGAGAGTACAGATAATGTTTACCATTCTGGCTACTTTAGATGATGTATTTCCGAAAAATGTGCTTTCAAAAATTAAGAAAGCAGTTTATAAAGGTAGACTATGGGAATGAAGCTGATAAATGAAGAGAATACTGTTTATATTTACAGGTGATTCTCATTAGACTGGCGTTTTCTGAATGACTCAATTGAAACCTTGAAGATTCCCGTGTATACTTCTAGGAAAACTGTCTACTTTTGCTAAAACGCTTAGCATACACAATGATAGTCCCGAGAAATGATTAGAAACATGTAAGAAACACTTGAAATGCTGGTACATAGAGCCGTTCTATCTTTATTTTCATGTTCAATCACGGACATTAGAGATAGAATGCTAAGAAATGACGAGAATACAGACAATGTTTACCATTCTTTCTACTGTAGGTGATGTATTTCCGAAGAATGTGTTTTCAAACATTAGGAATTTCCATTTATAAACTCAGAATATGTGTGAAGCTGATAAATGAAGAGAATGCTGTTTATATTTACAGGTGACTATGATTAGACTGGCGTTTACTGAATGACTCAATTTAAACCTTGAAGATTCCTGTAAATAGTTGTAGGAAAACTGTCTACGTTTGGTAAAACTCTTCACATACACAATGATAGTCCCGAAAAATGATTAGAAACATGTAAGAAACACTTGAAATGCTGGTACATAGAGCCGTTCTATCTTTATTTTCATGTTTAATCATGGAGATTATAGATGGAATGCTAAGAAATGATGAGAATACAGATAATGTTTACCATTCTGGCTACTTTAGATGATGTATTTCCAAAGAATGTGCTTTCAAACATTAAGAATTTCCATTTATAAAGCTCAGAATATGTGTGAAGCTGATAAATGAAGAGAATACTATTTATATTTACAACTAAGGCTGAATTGCCTGGCGTTTTCTGAATGGCACAATTTAAATCTTAAAGATTCCTGTGTATACTACTAGGAAAACTGTCTACTTTTGGTAAAACTCTTAAAATACACAATGATAGTCCCGGAAATGATTAGAAACATGTAAGAAACACTTTAAATAGGGGTAAATGGAGCCGTTCTATCCTGATGGCCTAGTTCAATCACAAAGATTAGAGGTAGAAAACTCTCAATGAAGAGAGTAATGATAATGTTTACAATTCCGGCTACTCTAGATGGTGTTTTTCCAAAGAAAGTGCTTCCCATATTAAGAATTGCTGTTTTTAAAGCTCAGAATATGTGTATGAGGCTGATAAGTTAAGAGAATACTGTTTATATTTACAATTATGGCTGAATTGCCTGGGATTTTCTTAATGACAAAGTTTACATCCTGAAGATTCATGTATCTACTTCTGGGAAAATGTCTAATTTTGGTACAACTCTTAAAATACAGTAGAATAGTCCCGGGAAGTGATTAGAAACATGTAAGAAACACTTGAAATGCTGTTAAATAGAGCCGTTCTATCTTTATGGCCTAGTTCAATCACTGAGATGAGAGGTAAAAAACTCTCAACTGAGGAGAGTAATGATGAAGTTTACAATTGCGGCTACTCTACATGTTGTTTTTCCAAGGAAAGTGTTTTCAAACATTAAGAATTGCTGTTTATAAAGCTCAGAATATGTATGAAGCTGATAAATAAAGAGAATACTGTTTATATTTACAGGTGATCCTGATTAGACTGGCGTTTTCTGAATGACTCAATTGAAAACTTGAAGATTCCCGTGTATACTTCTGGGAAAACTGTCTACTTTTGCTAAAAAGCTTAGCATACACAATGATAGTCCCGAGAAATGATTAGAAACATGTAAGAAACACTTGAAATGCTGGTACATAGAGCCGTTCTATCTTTATTTTCATGTTCAATCACGGACATTAGAGATAGAATGCTAAGAAATGACGAGAATACAGACAATGTTTACCATTCTGGCTACTTTAAGTGATGTATTTCCGAAGAATGTGCTTTCAAACATTAAGAATTTCCATTTATAAAGCTCAGAATATGTGTGAAGCTGATAAATGAAGAGAATGCTGTTTATATTTACAGGTGACTATGATTAGACTGGCGTTTACTGAATGACTCAATTTAAACCTTGAAGATTCCTGTAAATAGTTGTAGGAAAACTGTCTACCTTTGGTAAAACTCTTCACATACACAATGATAGTCCCGAAAAATGATTAGAAACATGTAAGAAACACTTGAAATGCTGGTACATAGAGCCGTTCTATCTTTATGTTCATGTTCAATCACGGAGATTAGAGATAGAATGCTGCGTAATGACGAGAGTACAGATAATGTTTACCATTCTGGCTACTTTAGATGATGTATTTCCGAAAAATGTGCTTTCAAAAATTAAGAATAGCAGTTTATAAAGCTAGACTATGGGTATGAAGCTGATAAATGAAGAGAATACTGTTTATATTTACAGGTGATTCTCATTAGACTGGTGTTTTCTGAATGACTCAATTGAAACCTTGAAGATTCCTGTGTATACTTCTAGGAAAACTGTCTACTTTTGGTAAAATGCTTAACATACACAATGATAGTCAAGAGAAATGATGAGAAACATGTAAGAAACACTTGAAATGCTGGTACATAGAGCCGTTCTATCTTTATTTTCATGTTCAATCACGGAGATTATAGATGGAATGCTAAGAAATGACGAGAATACAGATAATGTTTACCATTCTGGCTACTTTAGATGATGTATAGCCAAAGAATGTGCTTTCAAACATTAAGAATTTCCATTTATAAAGTCAGAAAATGTGTGAAGCTGATAAATGAAGAGAATACTATTTATATTTACAACTGAGGCTGAATTGCCTGGCGTTTTCTGAATGGCACAATTTAAATCTTAAAGATTCCTGTGTATACTCCTAGGAAAACTGTCTACTTTTGGTAAAACTCTTAAAATACACAATGATAGTCCCGGAAATGATTAGAAACATGTAAGAAACACTTTAAATAGGGGTAAATGGAGCCGTTCTATCCTGATGGCCTAGTTCAATCACGGAGATTAGAGGTAGAAAACTCTCAATAAAGAGAGTAATGATAATGTTTACAATTCCGGCTACTCTAGATGGTGTTTTTCCAAAGAAAGTGCTTCCAATATTAAGAATTGCTGTTTTTAAAGCTCAGAATATGTGTATGAGGCTGATAAGTTAAGAGAATACTGTTTCTATTTACAATTATGGCTGAATTGCCTGGCATTTTCTTAATGACAAAGTTTACATCCTGAAGATTCATGTATCTACTTCTGGGAAAATGTCTAATTTTGGTACAACTCTTAAAATACAGTAGAATAGTCCCGGGAAGTGATTAGAAACATGTAAGAAACACTTGAAATGCTGTTAAATAGAGCCGTTCTATCTTTATGGCCTAGTTCAATCACTGAGATGAGAGGTAAAAAACTCTCAACTGAGGAGAGTAATGATGAAGTTTACAATTGCGGCTACTCTAGATGTTGTTTTTCCACGGAAAGTGTTTTCAAACATTAAGAATTGCTGTTTATAAAGCTCAGAATATGTATGAAGCTGATAAATAAAGAGAATACTGTTTATATTTACAGGTGATTCTGATTAGACTGGCGTTTTCTGAATGACTCAATTGAAACCTTGAAGATTCCCGTTTATACTTCTAGGAAAACTGTCTACTTTTGGTAAAACGCTTAGCATACACAATGATAGTCCCGAGAAATGATTAGAAACATGTAAGAAACACTTGAAATGCTGGTACATAGAGCCGTTCTATCTTTATTTTCATGTTCAATCACGGACATTAGAGATAGAATGCTAAGAAATGAGGAGAATACAGACAATGTTTACCATTCTGGCTACTTTAGGTGATGTATTTCCGAAGAATGTGCTTTCATAAATTAAGAATAGCAGTTTATAAAGGTAGACTATGGGTATGAAGCTGATAAATGAAGAGAATACTGTTTATATTTACAGGTGATCCTGATTAGACTGGCGTTTTTCTGAATGACTCAATTGAAAACTTGAAGATTCCCGTGTATACTTCTGGGAAAACTGTCTACTTTTGCTAAAACGCTTAGCATACACAATGATAGTCCCGAGAAATGATTAGAAACATGTAAGAAACACTTGAAATGCTGGTACATAGAGCCGTTCTATCTTTATTTTCATGTTCAATCACAGACATTAGAGATAGAATGCTAAGAAATGACGAGAATACAGACAATGTTTACCATTCTGGCTACTTTAGGTGATGTATTTCCGAAGAATGTGCTTTCAAACATTAAGAATTTCCATTTATAAAGCTCAGAATATGTGTGAAGCTGATAAATGAAGAGAATGCTGTTTATATTTACAGGTGACTATGATTAGACTGGCGTTTACTGAATGACTCAATTTAAACCTTGAAGATTCCTGTAAATAGTTGTAGGAAAACTGTCTACCTTTGGTAAAACTCTTCACATACACAATGATAGTCCCGAAAAATGATTAGAAACATGTAAGAAACACTTGAAATGCTGGTACATAGAGCCGTTCTATCTTTATGTTCATGTTCAATCACGGAGATTAGAGATAGAATGCTGCGTAATGACGAGAGTACAGATAATGTTTACCATTCTGGCTACTTTAGATGATGTATTTCCGAAAAATGTGCTTTCAAAAATTAAGAATAGCAGTTTATAAAGCTAGACTATGGGTATGAAGCTGATAAATGAAGAGAATACTGTTTATATTTACAGGTGATTCTCATTAGACTGGTGTTTTCTGAATGACTCAATTGAAACCTTGAAGATTCCTGTGTATACTTCTAGGAAAACTGTCTACTTTTGGTAAAATGCTTAACATACACAATGATAGTCAAGAGAAATGATGAGAAACATGTAAGAAACACTTGAAATGCTGGTACATAGAGCCGTTCTATCTTTATTTTCATGTTCAATCACGGAGATTATAGATGGAATGCTAAGAAATGACGATAATACAGATAATGTTTACCATTCTGGCTACTTTAGATGATGTATATCCAAAGAATGTGCTTTCAAACATTAAGAATTTCCATTTATAAAGCTCAGAAAATGTGTGAAGCTGATAAATGAAGAGAATACTATTTATATTTACAACTGAGGCTGAATTGCCTGGCGTTTTCTGAATGGCACATATTAAATCTTAAAGATGCCTGTGTATACTACTAGGAAAACTGTCTACTTTTGGTAAAACTCTTAAAATACACAATGATAGTCCCGGAAATGATTAGAAACATGTAAGAAACACTTTAAATAGGGGTAAATGGAGCCGTTCTATCCTGATGGCCTAGTTCAATCACCGAGATTAGAGGTAGAAAACTCTCAATAAAGAGAGTAATGATAATGTTTACAATTCTGGCTACTCTAGATGGTGTTTTTCCAAAGAAAGTGCTTCCAATATTAAGAATTGCTGTTTTCAAAGGTCAGAATATGTGTATGAGGCTGATAAGTTAAGAGAATACTGTTTATATTTACAATTATGGCTGAATTGCCTGGCATTTTCTTAATGACAAAGTTTACATCCTGAAGATTCATGTATCTACTTCTGGGAAAATGTCTAATTTTGGTACAACTCTTCAAATGCAGTAGAATAGTCCCGGGAAGTGATTAGAAACATGTAAGAAACACTTGAAATGCTGTTAAATAGAGCCGTTCTATCTTTATGGCATAGTTCAATCACTGAGATGAGACGTAAAAAACTCTCAACTGAGGAGAGTAATGATGAAGTTTACAATTGCGGCTACTCTACATGTTGTTTTTCCACGGAAAGTGTTTTCAAACATTCAGAATTGCTGTTTATAAAGCTCAGAATATGTATGAAGCTGATAAATAAAGAGAATACTGTTCATATTTACAGGTGATTCTGATTAGACTGTCGTTTTCTGAATGACTCAATTGAAACCTTGAAGATTCCCGTGTATACTTCTAGGAAAACTGTCTACTTTTGGTAAAACGCTTAGCATACACAATGATAGTCCCGAGAAATGATTAGAAACATGTAAGAAACACTTGAAATGCTGGTACATAGAGCCGTTCTATCTTTATTTTCATGTTCAATCACGGACATTAGAGATAGAATGCTAAGAAATGACGAGAATACAGACAATGTTTACCATTCTGGCTACTTTAGGTGATGTATTTCCGAAGAATGTGCTTTCAAACATTAAGAATTTCCATTTATAAAGCTCAGAATATGTGTGAAGCTGATAAATGAAGAGAATGCTGTTTATATTTACAGGTGACTATGATTAGACTGGCGTTTACTGAATGACTCAATTTAAACCTTGAAGATTCCTGTAAATAGTTGTAGGAAAACTGTCTACCTTTGGTAAAACTCTTCACATACACAATGATAGTCCCGAAAAATGATTAGAAACATGTAAGAAACACTTGAAATGCTGGTACATAGAGCCGTTCTATCTTTATGTTCATGTTCAATCACGGAGATTAGAGATAGAATGCTGCGAAATGACGAGAGTACAGATAATGTTTACCATTCTGGCTACTTTAGATGATGTATTTCCGAAGAATGTGCTTTCAAAAATTAAGAATAGCAGTTTATAAAACTAGACTATGGGTATGAAGCTGATAAATGAAGAGAATACTGTTTATATTTACAGGTGATTCTGATTAGACTGGTGTTTTCTGAATGACTCAATTGAAACCTTGAAGATTCCTGTGTATACTTCTAGGAAAACTGTCTACTTTTGGTAAAATGCTTAACATACACAATGATAGTCAAGAGAAATGATGAGAAACATGTAAGAAACACTTGAAATGCTGGTACATAGAGCCGTTCTATCTTTATTTTCATGTTCAATCACGGAGATTATAGATGGAATGCTAAGAAATGACGATAATACAGATAATGTTTACCATTCTGGCTACTTTAGATGATGTATATCCAAAGAATGTGCTTTCAAACATTAAGAATTTCCATTTATAAAGCTCAGAAAATGTGTGAAGCTGATAAATGAAGAGGATACTATTTATATTTACAACTGAGGCTGAATTGCCTGGCGTTTTCTGAATGGCACATATTAAATCTTAAAGATTCCTGTGTATACTACTAGGAAAACTGTCTACTTTTGGTAAAACTCTTAAAATACACAATGATAGTCCCGGAAATGATTAGAAACATGTAAGAAACACTTTAAATAGGGGTAAATGGAGCCGTTCTATCCTGATGGCCTACTTCAATCACCGAGATTAGAGGTAGAAAACTCTCAATAAAGAGAGTAATGATAATGTTTACAATTCCGGCTACTCTAGATGGTGTTTTTCCAAAGAAAGTGCTTCCAATATTAAGAATTGCTGTTTTTAAAGCTCAGAATATGTGTATGAGGCTGATAAGTTAAGAGAATACTGTTTATATTTACAATTATGGCTGAATTGCCTGGGATTTTCTTAATGACAAAGTTTACATCCTGAAGATTCATGTATCTATTTCTGGGAAAATGTCTAATTTTGGTATAACTCTTAAAATACAGTAGAATAGACCCGGGAAGTGATTAGAAACATGTAAGAAACACTTGAAATGCTGTTAAATAGAGCCGTTCTATCTTTATGGCCTAGTTCAATCACAGAGATGAGAGGTAAAAAACTCTCTACTGAGGAGAGTAATGATGAAGTTTACAATTGCGGCTACTCTACATGTTGTTTTTCCAAGGAAATTGTTTTCAAACATTAAGAATTGCTGTTTATAAAGCTCAGAATATGTATGAAGCTGATAAATAAAGAGAATACTGTTTATATTTACAGGTGATTCTGATTAGACTGGCGTTTTCTGAATGACTCAATTGAAACCTTGAAGATTCCCGTGTATACTTCTAGGAAAACTGTCTACTTTTGCTAAAACGCTTAGCATACACAATGATAGTCCCGAGAAATGATTAGAAACATGTTAGAAACACTTGAAATGCTGGTACATAGAGCCGTTCTATCTTTATTTTCATGTTCAATCACGGACATTAGAGATAGAATGCTAAGAAATGACGAGAATACAGACAATGTTTACCATTCTGGCTACTTTAGGTGGTGTATTTCGAAGAATGTGCTTTCAAACATTAAGAATTTCCATTTATAAAGCTCAGAATATGTGTGAAGCTGATAAATGAAGAGAATGCTGTTTATATTTACAGGTGACTATGATTAGACTGGCGTTTACTGAATGACTCAATTTAAACCTTGAAGATTCCTGTAAATAGTTGTAGGAAAACTGTCTACCTTTGGTAAAACGCTTCACATACACAATGATAGTCCCGAAAAATGATTAGAAACATGTAAGAAACACTTGAAATGCTGGTACATAGAGCCGTTCTATCTTTATGTTCATGTTCAATCACCGAGATTAGAGATAGAATGCTGCGTAATGACGAGAGTACAGATAATGTTTACCATTCTGGCTACTTTAGATGATGTATTTCCGAAAAATGTGCTTTCAAAAATTAAGAATAGCAGTTTATAAAGCTAGACTATGGGTATGAAGCTGATAAATGAAGAGAATACTGTTTATATTTACAGGTGATTCTCATTAGACTGGTGTTTTCTGAATGACTCAATTGAAACCTTGAAGATTCCTGTGTATACTTCTAGGAAAACTGTCTACTTTTGGTAAAATGCTTAACATACACAATGATAGTCAAGAGAAATGATTAGAAACATGTAAGAAACACTTGAAATGCTGGTACATAGAGCCGTTCTATCTTTATTTTCATGTTCAATCACGGAGATTATAGATGGAATTCTAAGAAATGACGAGAATACAGATAATGTTTACCATTCTGGCTACTTTAGATGATGTATTTCCAAAGAATGTGCTTTCAAACATTAAGAATTTCCATTTATAAAGCTCAGAATATGTGTGAAGCTGATAAATGAAGAGAATACTATTTATATTTACAACTGAGGCTGAATTGCCTGGCGTTTTCTGAATGGCACAATTTAAATCTTAAAGATTCCTGTGTATACTACTAGGAAAACTGTCTACTTTTGGTAAAACTCTTAAAATACACAATGATAGTCCCGGAAATGATTAGAAACATGTAAGAAACACTTTAAATAGGGGTAAATGGAGCCGTTCTATCCTGATGGCCTACTTCAATCACCGAGATTAGAGGTAGAAAACTCTCAATAAAGAGAGTAATGATAATGTTTACAATTCCGGCTACTCTAGATGGTGTTTTTCCAAAGAAAGTGCTTCCAATATTAAGAATTGCTGTTTTTAAAGCTCAGAATATGTGTATGAGGCTGATAAGTTAAGAGAATACTGTTTATATTTACAATTATGGCTGAATTGCCTGGGATTTTCTTAATGACAAAGTTTACATCCTGAAGATTCATGTATCTATTTCTGGGAAAATGTCTAATTTTGGTACAACTCTTAAAATACAGTAGAATAGTCCCGGGAAGTGATTAGAAACATGTAAGAAACACTTGAAATGCTGTTAAATAGAGCCGTTCTATCTTTATGGCCTAGTTCAATCACAGAGATGAGAGGTAAAAAACTCTCTACTGAGGAGAGTAATGATGAAGTTTACAATTGCGGCTACTCTATATGTTGTTTTTCCACGGAAATTGTTTTCAAACATTAAGAATTGCTGTTTATAAAGCTCAGAATATGTATGAAGCTGATAAATAAAGAGAATACTGTTTATATTTACAGGTGATTCTGATTAGACTGGCGTTTTCTGAATGACTCAATTGAAACCTTGAAGATTCCCGTGTATACTTCTAGGAAAACTGTCTACTTTTGCTAAAACGCTTAGCATACACAATGATAGTCCCGAGAAATGATTAGAAACATGTTAGAAACACTTGAAATGCTGGTACATAGAGCCGTTCTATCTTTATTTTCATGTTCAATCACGGACATTAGAGATAGAATGCTAAGAAATGACGAGAATACAGACAATGTTTACCATTCTGGCTACTTTAGGTGGTGTATTTCGAAGAATGTGCTTTCAAACATTAAGAATTTCCATTTATAAAGCTCAGAATATGTGTGAAGCTGATAAATGAAGAGAATGCTGTTTATATTTACAGGTGACTATGATTAGACTGGCGTTTACTGAATGACTCAATTTAAACCTTGAAGATTCCTGTAAATAGTTGTAGGAAAACTGTCTACCTTTGGTAAAACGCTTCACATACACAATGATAGTCCCGAAAAATGATTAGAAACATGTAAGAAACACTTGAAATGCTGGTACATAGAGCCGTTCTATCTTTATTTTCATGTTTAATCATGGAGATTATAGATGGAATGCTAAGAAATGACGAGAATACAGATAATGTTTACCATTCTGGCTACTTTAGATGATGTATTTCCAAAGAATGTGCTTTCAAACATTAAGAATTTCCATTTATAAAGCTCAGAATATGTGTGAAGCTGATAAATGAAGAGAATACTATTTATATTTACAACTAAGGCTGAATTGCCTGGCGTTTTCTGAATGGCACAATTTAAATCTTAAAGATTCCTGTGTATACTACTAGGAAAACTGTCTACTTTTGGTAAAACTCTTAAAATACACAATGATAGTCCCGGAAATGATTAGAAACATGTAAGAAACACTTTAAATAGGGGTAAATGGAGCCGTTCTATCCTGATGGCCTAGTTCAATCACAAAGATTAGAGGTAGAAAACTCTCAATGAAGAGAGTAATGATAATGTTTACAATTCCGGCTACTCTAGATGGTGTTTTTCCAAAGAAAGTGCTTCCCATATTAAGAATTGCTGTTTTTAAAGCTCAGAATATGTGTATGAGGCTGATAAGTTAAGAGAATACTGTTTATATTTACAATTATGGCTGAATTGCCTGGGATTTTCTTAATGACAAAGTTTACATCCTGAAGATTCATGTATCTACTTCTGGGAAAATGTCTAATTTTGGTACAACTCTTAAAATACAGTAGAATAGTCCCGGGAAGTGATTAGAAACATGTAAGAAACACTTGAAATGCTGTTAAATAGAGCCGTTCTATCTTTATGGCCTAGTTCAATCACTGAGATGAGAGGTAAAAAACTCTCAACTGAGGAGAGTAATGATGAAGTTTACAATTGCGGCTACTCTACATGTTGTTTTTCCAAGGAAAGTGTTTTCAAACATTAAGAATTGCTGTTTATAAAGCTCAGAATATGTATGAAGCTGATAAATAAAGAGAATACTGTTTATATTTACAGGTGATCCTGATTAGACTGGCGTTTTCTGAATGACTCAATTGAAAACTTGAAGATTCCCGTGTATACTTCTGGGAAAACTGTCTACTTTTGCTAAAAAGCTTAGCATACACAATGATAGTCCCGAGAAATGATTAGAAACATGTAAGAAACACTTGAAATGCTGGTACATAGAGCCGTTCTATCTTTATTTTCATGTTCAATCACGGACATTAGAGATAGAATGCTAAGAAATGACGAGAATACAGACAATGTTTACCATTCTGGCTACTTTAAGTGATGTATTTCCGAAGAATGTGCTTTCAAACATTAAGAATTTCCATTTATAAAGCTCAGAATATGTGTGAAGCTGATAAATGAAGAGAATGCTGTTTATATTTACAGGTGACTATGATTAGACTGGCGTTTACTGAATGACTCAATTTAAACCTTGAAGATTCCTGTAAATAGTTGTAGGAAAACTGTCTACCTTTGGTAAAACTCTTCACATACACAATGATAGTCCCGAAAAATGATTAGAAACATGTAAGAAACACTTGAAATGCTGGTACATAGAGCCGTTCTATCTTTATGTTCATGTTCAATCACGGAGATTAGAGATAGAATGCTGCGTAATGACGAGAGTACAGATAATGTTTACCATTCTGGCTACTTTAGATGATGTATTTCCGAAAAATGTGCTTTCAAAAATTAAGAATAGCAGTTTATAAAGCTAGACTATGGGTATGAAGCTGATAAATGAAGAGAATACTGTTTATATTTACAGGTGATTCTCATTAGACTGGTGTTTTCTGAATGACTCAATTGAAACCTTGAAGATTCCTGTGTATACTTCTAGGAAAACTGTCTACTTTTGGTAAAATGCTTAACATACACAATGATAGTCAAGAGAAATGATGAGAAACATGTAAGAAACACTTGAAATGCTGGTACATAGAGCCGTTCTATCTTTATTTTCATGTTCAATCACGGAGATTATAGATGGAATGCTAAGAAATGACGAGAATACAGATAATGTTTACCATTCTGGCTACTTTAGATGATGTATAGCCAAAGAATGTGCTTTCAAACATTAAGAATTTCCATTTATAAAGTCAGAAAATGTGTGAAGCTGATAAATGAAGAGAATACTATTTATATTTACAACTGAGGCTGAATTGCCTGGCGTTTTCTGAATGGCACAATTTAAATCTTAAAGATTCCTGTGTATACTCCTAGGAAAACTGTCTACTTTTGGTAAAACTCTTAAAATACACAATGATAGTCCCGGAAATGATTAGAAACATGTAAGAAACACTTTAAATAGGGGTAAATGGAGCCGTTCTATCCTGATGGCCTAGTTCAATCACGGAGATTAGAGGTAGAAAACTCTCAATAAAGAGAGTAATGATAATGTTTACAATTCCGGCTACTCTAGATGGTGTTTTTCCAAAGAAAGTGCTTCCAATATTAAGAATTGCTGTTTTTAAAGCTCAGAATATGTGTATGAGGCTGATAAGTTAAGAGAATACTGTTTCTATTTACAATTATGGCTGAATTGCCTGGCATTTTCTTAATGACAAAGTTTACATCCTGAAGATTCATGTATCTACTTCTGGGAAAATGTCTAATTTTGGTACAACTCTTAAAATACAGTAGAATAGTCCCGGGAAGTGATTAGAAACATGTAAGAAACACTTGAAATGCTGTTAAATAGAGCCGTTCTATCTTTATGGCCTAGTTCAATCACTGAGATGAGAGGTAAAAAACTCTCAACTGAGGAGAGTAATGATGAAGTTTACAATTGCGGCTACTCTAGATGTTGTTTTTCCACGGAAAGTGTTTTCAAACATTAAGAATTGCTGTTTATAAAGCTCAGGATATGTATGAAGCTGATAAATAAAGAGAATACTGTTTATATTTACAGGTGATTCTGATTAGACTGGCGTTTTCTGAATGACTCAATTGAAACCTTGAAGATTCCCGTTTATACTTCTAGGAAAACTGTCTACTTTTGGTAAAACGCTTAGCATACACAATGATAGTCCCGAGAAATGATTAGAAACATGTAAGAAACACTTGAAATGCTGGTACATAGAGCCGTTCTATCTTTATTTTCATGTTCAATCCCAGACATTAGAGATAGAATGCTAAGAAATGACGAGCATACAGACAATGTTTACCATTCTGGCTACTTTAGGTGATGTATTTCCGAAGAATGTGCTTTCAAACATTAAGAATTTCCATTTATAAAGCTCAGAATATGTGTGAAGCTGATAAATGAAGAGAATGCTGTTTATATTTACAGGTGACTATGATTAGACTGGCGTTTACTGAATGACTCAATTTAAACCTTGAAGATTCCTGTAAATAGTTGTAGGAAAACTGTCTACCTTTGGTAAAACTCTTCACATACACAATGATAGTCCCGAAAAATGATTAGAAACATGTAAGAAACACTTGAAATGCTGGTACATAGAGCCGTTCTATCTTTATGTTCATGTTCAATCACGGAGATTAGAGATAGAATGCTGCGTAATGACGAGAGTACAGATAATGTTTACCATTCTGGCTACTTTAGATGATGTATTTCCGAAAAATGTGCTTTCAAAAATTAAGAATAGCAGTTTATAAAGCTAGACTATGGGTATGAAGCTGATAAATGAAGAGAATACTGTTTATATTTACAGGTGATTCTCATTAGACTGGTGTTTTCTGAATGACTCAATTGAAACCTTGAAGATTCCTGTGTATACTTCTAGGAAAACTGTCTACTTTTGGTAAAATGCTTAACATACACAATGATAGTCAAGAGAAATGATGAGAAACATGTAAGAAACACTTGAAATGCTGGTACATAGAGCCGTTCTATCTTTATTTTCATGTTCAATCACGGAGATTATAGATGGAATGCTAAGAAATGACGATAATACAGATAATGTTTACCATTCTGGCTACTTTAGATGATGTATATCCAAAGAATGTGCTTTCAAACATTAAGAATTTCCATTTATAAAGCTCAGAAAATGTGTGAAGCTGATAAATGAAGAGAATACTATTTATATTTACAACTGAGGCTGAATTGCCTGGCGTTTTCTGAATGGCACATATTAAATCTTAAAGATTCCTGTGTATACTACTAGGAAAACTGTCTACTTTTGGTAAAACTCTTAAAATACACAATGATAGTCCCGGAAATGATTAGAAACATGTAAGAAACACTTTAAATAGGGGTAAATGGAGCCGTTCTATCCTGATGGCCTAGTTCAATCACCGAGATTAGAGGTAGAAAACTCTCAATAAAGAGAGTAATGATAATGTTTACAATTCTGGCTACTCTAGATGGTGTTTTTCCAAAGAAAGTGCTTCCAATATTAAGAATTGCTGTTTTCAAAGGTCAGAATATGTGTATGAGGCTGATAAGTTAAGAGAATACTGTTTATATTTACAATTATGGCTGAATTGCCTGGCATTTTCTTAATGACAAAGTTTACATCCTGAAGATTCATGTATCTACTTCTGGGAAAATGTCTAATTTTGGTACAACTCTTCAAATGCAGTAGAATAGTCCCGGGAAGTGATTAGAAACATGTAAGAAACACTTGAAATGCTGTTAAATAGAGCCGTTCTATCTTTATGGCATAGTTCAATCACTGAGATGAGACGTAAAAAACTCTCAACTGAGGAGAGTAATGATGAAGTTTACAATTGCGGCTACTCTACATGTTGTTTTTCCACGGAAAGTGTTTTCAAACATTCAGAATTGCTGTTTATAAAGCTCAGAATATGTATGAAGCTGATAAATAAAGAGAATACTGTTCATATTTACAGGTGATTCTGATTAGACTGGCGTTTTCTGAATGACTCAATTGAAACCTTGAAGATTCCCGTGTATACTTCTAGGAAAACTGTCTACTTTTGGTAAAACGCTTAGCATACACAATGATAGTCCCGAGAAATGATTAGAAACATGTAAGAAACACTTGAAATGCTGGTACATAGAGCCGTTCTATCTTTATTTTCATGTTCAATCACGGACATTAGAGATAGAATGCTAAGAAATGAGGAGAATACAGACAATGTTTACCATTCTGGCTACTTTAGGTGATGTATTTCCGAAGAATGTGCTTTCAAACATTAAGAATTTCCATTTATAAAGCTCAGAATATGTGTGAAGCTGATAAATGAAGAGAATGCTGTTTATATTTACAGGTGACTATGATTAGACTGGCGTTTACTGAATGACTCAATTTAAACCTTGAAGATTCCTGTAAATAGTTGTAGGAAAACTGTCTACCTTTGGTAAAACTCTTCACATACACAATGATAGTCCCGAAAAATGATTAGAAACATGTAAGAAACACTTGAAATGCTGGTACATAGAGCCGTTCTATCTTTATGTTCATGTTCAATCACGGAGATTAGAGATAGAATGCTGCGAAATGACGAGAGTACAGATAATGTTTACCATTCTGGCTACTTTAGATGATGTATTTCCAAAGAATGTGCTTTCAAACATTAAGAATTTCCATTTATAAAGCTCAGAATATGTGTGAAGCTGATAAATGAAGAGAATACTATTTATATTTACAACTAAGGCTGAATTGCCTGGCGTTTTCTGAATGGCACAATTTAAATCTTAAAGATTCCTGTGTATACTACTAGGAAAACTGTCTACTTTTGGTAAAACTCTTAAAATACACAATGATAGTCCCGGAAATGATTAGAAACATGTAAGAAACACTTTAAATAGGGGTAAATGGAGCCGTTCTATCCTGATGGCCTAGTTCAATCACAAAGATTAGAGGTAGAAAACTCTCAATGAAGAGAGTAATGATAATGTTTACAATTCCGGCTACTCTAGATGGTGTTTTTCCAAAGAAAGTGCTTCCCATATTAAGAATTGCTGTTTTTAAAGCTCAGAATATGTGTATGAGGCTGATAAGTTAAGAGAATACTGTTTATATTTACAATTATGGCTGAATTGCCTGGGATTTTCTTAATGACAAAGTTTACATCCTGAAGATTCATGTATCTACTTCTGGGAAAATGTCTAATTTTGGTACAACTCTTAAAATACAGTAGAATAGTCCCGGGAAGTGATTAGAAACATGTAAGAAACACTTGAAATGCTGTTAAATAGAGCCGTTCTATCTTTATGGCCTAGTTCAATCACTGAGATGAGAGGTAAAAAACTCTCAACTGAGGAGAGTAATGATGAAGTTTACAATTGCGGCTACTCTACATGTTGTTTTTCCAAGGAAAGTGTTTTCAAACATTAAGAATTGCTGTTTATAAAGCTCAGAATATGTATGAAGCTGATAAATAAAGAGAATACTGTTTATATTTACAGGTGATCCTGATTAGACTGGCGTTTTCTGAATGACTCAATTGAAAACTTGAAGATTCCCGTGTATACTTCTGGGAAAACTGTCTACTTTTGCTAAAAAGCTTAGCATACACAATGATAGTCCCGAGAAATGATTAGAAACATGTAAGAAACACTTGAAATGCTGGTACATAGAGCCGTTCTATCTTTATTTTCATGTTCAATCACGGACATTAGAGATAGAATGCTAAGAAATGACGAGAATACAGACAATGTTTACCATTCTGGCTACTTTAAGTGATGTATTTCCGAAGAATGTGCTTTCAAACATTAAGAATTTCCATTTATAAAGCTCAGAATATGTGTGAAGCTGATAAATGAAGAGAATGCTGTTTATATTTACAGGTGACTATGATTAGACTGGCGTTTACTGAATGACTCAATTTAAACCTTGAAGATTCCTGTAAATAGTTGTAGGAAAACTGTCTACCTTTGGTAAAACTCTTCACATACACAATGATAGTCCCGAAAAATGATTAGAAACATGTAAGAAACACTTGAAATGCTGGTACATAGGGCCGTTCTATCTTTATGTTCATGTTCAATCACGGAGATTAGAGATAGAATGCTGCGTAATGACGAGAGTACAGATAATGTTTACCATTCTGGCTACTTTAGATGATGTATTTCCGAAAAATGTGCTTTCAAAAATTAAGAATAGCAGTTTATAAAGCTAGACTATGGGTATGAAGCTGATAAATGAAGAGAATACTGTTTATATTTACAGGTGATTCTCATTAGACTGGTGTTTTCTGAATGACTCAATTGAAACCTTGAAGATTCCTGTGTATACTTCTAGGAAAACTGTCTACTTTTGGTAAAATGCTTAACATACACAATGATAGTCAAGAGAAATGATGAGAAACATGTAAGAAACACTTGAAATGCTGGTACATAGAGCCGTTCTATCTTTATTTTCATGTTCAATCACGGAGATTATAGATGGAATGCTAAGAAATGACGAGAATACAGATAATGTTTACCATTCTGGCTACTTTAGATGATGTATAGCCAAAGAATGTGCTTTCAAACATTAAGAATTTCCATTTATAAAGTCAGAAAATGTGTGAAGCTGATAAATGAAGAGAATACTATTTATATTTACAACTGAGGCTGAATTGCCTGGCGTTTTCTGAATGGCACAATTTAAATCTTAAAGATTCCTGTGTATACTCCTAGGAAAACTGTCTACTTTTGGTAAAACTCTTAAAATACACAATGATAGTCCCGGAAATGATTAGAAACATGTAAGAAACACTTTAAATAGGGGTAAATGGAGCCGTTCTATCCTGATGGCCTAGTTCAATCACGGAGATTAGAGGTAGAAAACTCTCAATAAAGAGAGTAATGATAATGTTTACAATTCCGGCTACTCTAGATGGTGTTTTTCCAAAGAAAGTGCTTCCAATATTAAGAATTGCTGTTTTTAAAGCTCAGAATATGTGTATGAGGCTGATAAGTTAAGAGAATACTGTTTCTATTTACAATTATGGCTGAATTGCCTGGCATTTTCTTAATGACAAAGTTTACATCCTGAAGATTCATGTATCTACTTCTGGGAAAATGTCTAATTTTGGTACAACTCTTAAAATACAGTAGAATAGTCCCGGGAAGTGATTAGAAACATGTAAGAAACACTTGAAATGCTGTTAAATAGAGCCGTTCTATCTTTATGGCATAGTTCAATCACTGAGATGAGAGGTAAAAAACTCTCAACTGAGGAGAGTAATGATGAAGTTTACAATTGCGGCTACTCTAGATGTTGTTTTTCCACGGAAAGTGTTTTCAAACATTAAGAATTGCTGTTTATAAAGCTCAGAATATGTATGAAGCTGATAAATAAAGAGAATACTGTTTATATTTACAGGTGATTCTGATTAGACTGGCGTTTTCTGAATGACTCAATTGAAACCTTGAAGATTCCCGTTTATACTTCTAGGAAAACTGTCTACTTTTGGTAAAACGCTTAGCATACACAATGATAGTCCCGAGAAATGATTAGAAACATGTAAGAAACACTTGAAATGCTGGTACATAGAGCCGTTCTATCTTTATTTTCATGTTCAATCACGGACATTAGAGATAGAATGCTAAGAAATGAGGAGAATACAGACAATGTTTACCATTCTGGCTACTTTAGGTGATGTATTTCCGAAGAATGTGCTTTCATAAATTAAGAATAGCAGTTTATAAAGGTAGACTATGGGTATGAAGCTGATAAATGAAGAGAATACTGTTTATATTTACAGGTGATCCTGATTAGACTGGCGTTTTCTGAATGACTCAATTGAAAACTTGAAGATTCCCGTGTATACTTCTGGGAAAACTGTCTACTTTTGCTAAAACGCTTAGCATACACAATGATAGTCCCGAGAAATGATTAGAAACATGTAAGAAACACTTGAAATGCTGGTACATAGAGCCGTTCTATCTTTATTTTCATGTTCAATCACAGACATTAGAGATAGAATGCTAAGAAATGACGAGAATACAGACAATGTTTACCATTCTGGCTACTTTAGGTGATGTATTTCCGAAGAATGTGCTTTCAAACATTAAGAATTTCCATTTATAAAGCTCAGAATATGTGTGAAGCTGATAAATGAAGAGAATGCTGTTTATATTTACAGGTGACTATGATTAGACTGGCGTTTACTGAATGACTCAATTTAAACCTTGAAGATTCCTGTAAATAGTTGTAGGAAAACTGTCTACCTTTGGTAAAACTCTTCACATACACAATGATAGTCCCGAAAAATGATTAGAAACATGTAAGAAACACTTGAAATGCTGGTACATAGAGCCGTTCTATCTTTATGTTCATGTTCAATCACGGAGATTAGAGATAGAATGCTGCGTAATGACGAGAGTACAGATAATGTTTACCATTCTGGCTACTTTAGATGATGTATTTCCGAAAAATGTGCTTTCAAAAATTAAGAATAGCAGTTTATAAAGCTAGACTATGGGTATGAAGCTGATAAATGAAGAGAATACTGTTTATATTTACAGGTGATTCTCATTAGACTGGTGTTTTCTGAATGACTCAATTGAAACCTTGAAGATTCCTGTGTATACTTCTAGGAAAACTGTCTACTTTTGGTAAAATGCTTAACATACACAATGATAGTCAAGAGAAATGATGAGAAACATGTAAGAAACACTTGAAATGCTGGTACATAGAGCCGTTCTATCTTTATTTTCATGTTCAATCACGGAGATTATAGATGGAATGCTAAGAAATGACGATAATACAGATAATGTTTACCATTCTGGCTACTTTAGATGATGTATATCCAAAGAATGTGCTTTCAAACATTAAGAATTTCCATTTATAAAGCTCAGAAAATGTGTGAAGCTGATAAATGAAGAGAATACTATTTATATTTACAACTGAGGCTGAATTGCCTGGCGTTTTCTGAATGGCACATATTAAATCTTAAAGATGCCTGTGTATACTACTAGGAAAACTGTCTACTTTTGGTAAAACTCTTAAAATACACAATGATAGTCCCGGAAATGATTAGAAACATGTAAGAAACACTTTAAATAGGGGTAAATGGAGCCGTTCTATCCTGATGGCCTAGTTCAATCACCGAGATTAGAGGTAGAAAACTCTCAATAAAGAGAGTAATGATAATGTTTACAATTCTGGCTACTCTAGATGGTGTTTTTCCAAAGAAAGTGCTTCCAATATTAAGAATTGCTGTTTTCAAAGGTCAGAATATGTGTATGAGGCTGATAAGTTAAGAGAATACTGTTTATATTTACAATTATGGCTGAATTGCCTGGCATTTTCTTAATGACAAAGTTTACATCCTGAAGATTCATGTATCTACTTCTGGGAAAATGTCTAATTTTGGTACAACTCTTCAAATGCAGTAGAATAGTCCCGGGAAGTGATTAGAAACATGTAAGAAACACTTGAAATGCTGTTAAATAGAGCCGTTCTATCTTTATGGCATAGTTCAATCACTGAGATGAGACGTAAAAAACTCTCAACTGAGGAGAGTAATGATGAAGTTTACAATTGCGGCTACTCTACATGTTGTTTTTCCACGGAAAGTGTTTTCAAACATTCAGAATTGCTGTTTATAAAGCTCAGAATATGTATGAAGCTGATAAATAAAGAGAATACTGTTCATATTTACAGGTGATTCTGATTAGACTGGCGTTTTCTGAATGACTCAATTGAAACCTTGAAGATTCCCGTGTATACTTCTAGGAAAACTGTCTACTTTTGGTAAAACGCTTAGCATACACAATGATAGTCCCGAGAAATGATTAGAAACATGTAAGAAACACTTGAAATGCTGGTACATAGAGCCGTTCTATCTTTATTTTCATGTTCAATCACGGACATTAGAGATAGAATGCTAAGAAATGACGAGAATACAGACAATGTTTACCATTCTGGCTACTTTAGGTGATGTATTTCCGAAGAATGTGCTTTCAAACATTAAGAATTTCCATTTATAAAGCTCAGAATATGTGTGAAGCTGATAAATGAAGAGAATGCTGTTTATATTTACAGGTGACTATGATTAGACTGGCGTTTACTGAATGACTCAATTTAAACCTTGAAGATTCCTGTAAATAGTTGTAGGAAAACTGTCTACCTTTGGTAAAACTCTTCACATACACAATGATAGTCCCGAAAAATGATTAGAAACATGTAAGAAACACTTGAAATGCTGGTACATAGAGCCGTTCTATCTTTATGTTCATGTTCAATCACGGAGATTAGAGATAGAATGCTGCGAAATGACGAGAGTACAGATAATGTTTACCATTCTGGCTACTTTAGATGATGTATTTCCGAAGAATGTGCTTTCAAAAATTAAGAATAGCAGTTTATAAAGCTAGACTATGGGTATGAAGCTGATAAATGAAGAGAATACTGTTTATATTTACAGGTGATTCTGATTAGACTGGTGTTTTCTGAATGACTCAATTGAAACCTTGAAGATTCCTGTGTATACTTCTAGGAAAACTGTCTACTTTTGGTAAAATGCTTAACATACACAATGATAGTCAAGAGAAATGATGAGAAACATGTAAGAAACACTTGAAATGCTGGTACATAGAGCCGTTCTATCTTTATTTTCATGTTCAATCACGGAGATTATAGATGGAATGCTAAGAAATGACGATAATACAGATAATGTTTACCATTCTGGCTACTTTAGATGATGTATATCCAAAGAATGTGCTTTCAAACATTAAGAATTTCCATTTATAAAGCTCAGAAAATGTGTGAAGCTGATAAATGAAGAGGATACTATTTATATTTACAACTGAGGCTGAATTGCCTGGCGTTTTCTGAATGGCACATATTAAATCTTAAAGATTCCTGTGTATACTACTAGGAAAACTGTCTACTTTTGGTAAAACTCTTAAAATACACAATGATAGTCCCGGAAATGATTAGAAACATGTAAGAAACACTTTAAATAGGGGTAAATGGAGCCGTTCTATCCTGATGGCCTACTTCAATCACCGAGATTAGAGGTAGAAAACTCTCAATAAAGAGAGTAATGATAATGTTTACAATTCCGGCTACTCTAGATGGTGTTTTTCCAAAGAAAGTGCTTCCAATATTAAGAATTGCTGTTTTTAAAGCTCAGAATATGTGTATGAGGCTGATAAGTTAAGAGAATACTGTTTATATTTACAATTATGGCTGAATTGCCTGGGATTTTCTTAATGACAAAGTTTACATCTTGAAGATTCATGTATCTATTTCTGGGAAAATGTCTAATTTTGGTATAACTCTTAAAATACAGTAGAATAGACCCGGGAAGTGATTAGAAACATGTAAGAAACACTTGAAATGCTGTTAAATAGAGCCGTTCTATCTTTATGGCCTAGTTCAATCACAGAGATGAGAGGTAAAAAACTCTCTACTGAGGAGAGTAATGATGAAGTTTACAATTGCGGCTACTCTACATGTTGTTTTTCCAAGGAAATTGTTTTCAAACATTAAGAATTGCTGTTTATAAAGCTCAGAATATGTATGAAGCTGATAAATAAAGAGAATACTGTTTATATTTACAGGTGATTCTGATTAGACTGGCGTTTTCTGAATGACTCAATTGAAACCTTGAAGATTCCCGTGTATACTTCTAGGAAAACTGTCTACTTTTGCTAAAACGCTTAGCATACACAATGATAGTCCCGAGAAATGATTAGAAACATGTTAGAAACACTTGAAATGCTGGTACATAGAGCCGTTCTATCTTTATTTTCATGTTCAATCACGGACATTAGAGATAGAATGCTAAGAAATGACGAGAATACAGACAATGTTTACCATTCTGGCTACTTTAGGTGGTGTATTTCGAAGAATGTGCTTTCAAACATTAAGAATTTCCATTTATAAAGCTCAGAATATGTGTGAAGCTGATAAATGAAGAGAATGCTGTTTATATTTACAGGTGACTATGATTAGACTGGCGTTTACTGAATGACTCAATTTAAACCTTGAAGATTCCTGTAAATAGTTGTAGGAAAACTGTCTACCTTTGGTAAAACGCTTCACATACACAATGATAGTCCCGAAAAATGATTAGAAACATGTAAGAAACACTTGAAATGCTGGTACATAGAGCCGTTCTATCTTTATGTTCATGTTCAATCACCGAGATTAGAGATAGAATGCTGCGTAATGACGAGAGTACAGATAATGTTTACCATTCTGGCTACTTTAGATGATGTATTTCCGAAAAATGTGCTTTCAAAAATTAAGAATAGCAGTTTATAAAGCTAGACTATGGGTATGAAGCTGATAAATGAAGAGAATACTGTTTATATTTACAGGTGATTCTCATTAGACTGGTGTTTTCTGAATGACTCAATTGAAACCTTGAAGATTCCTGTGTATACTTCTAGGAAAACTGTCTACTTTTGGTAAAATGCTTAACATACACAATGATAGTCAAGAGAAATGATTAGAAACATGTAAGAAACACTTGAAATGCTGGTACATAGAGCCGTTCTATCTTTATTTTCATGTTCAATCACGGAGATTATAGATGGAATTCTAAGAAATGACGAGAATACAGATAATGTTTACCATTCTGGCTACTTTAGATGATGTATTTCCAAAGAATGTGCTTTCAAACATTAAGAATTTCCATTTATAAAGCTCAGAATATGTGTGAAGCTGATAAATGAAGAGAATACTATTTATATTTACAACTAAGGCTGAATTGCCTGGCGTTTTCTGAATGGCACAATTTAAATCTTAAAGATTCCTGTGTATACTACTAGGAAAACTGTCTACTTTTGGTAAAACTCTTAAAATACACAATGATAGTCCCGGAAATGATTAGAAACATGTAAGAAACACTTTAAATAGGGGTAAATGGAGCCGTTCTATCCTGATGGCCTAGTTCAATCACAAAGATTAGAGGTAGAAAACTCTCAATGAAGAGAGTAATGATAATGTTTACAATTCCGGCTACTCTAGATGGTGTTTTTCCAAAGAAAGTGCTTCCCATATTAAGAATTGCTGTTTTTAAAGCTCAGAATATGTGTATGAGGCTGATAAGTTAAGAGAATACTGTTTATATTTACAATTATGGCTGAATTGCCTGGGATTTTCTTAATGACAAAGTTTACATCCTGAAGATTCATGTATCTACTTCTGGGAAAATGTCTAATTTTGGTACAACTCTTAAAATACAGTAGAATAGTCCCGGGAAGTGATTAGAAACATGTAAGAAACACTTGAAATGCTGTTAAATAGAGCCGTTCTATCTTTATGGCCTAGTTCAATCACTGAGATGAGAGGTAAAAAACTCTCAACTGAGGAGAGTAATGATGAAGTTTACAATTGCGGCTACTCTACATGTTGTTTTTCCAAGGAAAGTGTTTTCAAACATTAAGAATTGCTGTTTATAAAGCTCAGAATATGTATGAAGCTGATAAATAAAGAGAATACTGTTTATATTTACAGGTGATCCTGATTAGACTGGCGTTTTCTGAATGACTCAATTGAAAACTTGAAGATTCCCGTGTATACTTCTGGGAAAACTGTCTACTTTTGCTAAAAAGCTTAGCATACACAATGATAGTCCCGAGAAATGATTAGAAACATGTAAGAAACACTTGAAATGCTGGTACATAGAGCCGTTCTATCTTTATTTTCATGTTCAATCACGGACATTAGAGATAGAATGCTAAGAAATGACGAGAATACAGACAATGTTTACCATTCTGGCTACTTTAAGTGATGTATTTCCGAAGAATGTGCTTTCAAACATTAAGAATTTCCATTTATAAAGCTCAGAATATGTGTGAAGCTGATAAATGAAGAGAATGCTGTTTATATTTACAGGTGACTATGATTAGACTGGCGTTTACTGAATGACTCAATTTAAACCTTGAAGATTCCTGTAAATAGTTGTAGGAAAACTGTCTACCTTTGGTAAAACTCTTCACATACACAATGATAGTCCCGAAAAATGATTAGAAACATGTAAGAAACACTTGAAATGCTGGTACATAGGGCCGTTCTATCTTTATGTTCATGTTCAATCACGGAGATTAGAGATAGAATGCTGCGTAATGACGAGAGTACAGATAATGTTTACCATTCTGGCTACTTTAGATGATGTATTTCCGAAAAATGTGCTTTCAAAAATTAAGAATAGCAGTTTATAAAGCTAGACTATGGGTATGAAGCTGATAAATGAAGAGAATACTGTTTATATTTACAGGTGATTCTCATTAGACTGGTGTTTTCTGAATGACTCAATTGAAACCTTGAAGATTCCTGTGTATACTTCTAGGAAAACTGTCTACTTTTGGTAAAATGCTTAACATACACAATGATAGTCAAGAGAAATGATGAGAAACATGTAAGAAACACTTGAAATGCTGGTACATAGAGCCGTTCTATCTTTATTTTCATGTTCAATCACGGAGATTATAGATGGAATGCTAAGAAATGACGAGAATACAGATAATGTTTACCATTCTGGCTACTTTAGATGATGTATAGCCAAAGAATGTGCTTTCAAACATTAAGAATTTCCATTTATAAAGTCAGAAAATGTGTGAAGCTGATAAATGAAGAGAATACTATTTATATTTACAACTGAGGCTGAATTGCCTGGCGTTTTCTGAATGGCACAATTTAAATCTTAAAGATTCCTGTGTATACTCCTAGGAAAACTGTCTACTTTTGGTAAAACTCTTAAAATACACAATGATAGTCCCGGAAATGATTAGAAACATGTAAGAAACACTTTAAATAGGGGTAAATGGAGCCGTTCTATCCTGATGGCCTAGTTCAATCACGGAGATTAGAGGTAGAAAACTCTCAATAAAGAGAGTAATGATAATGTTTACAATTCCGGCTACTCTAGATGGTGTTTTTCCAAAGAAAGTGCTTCCAATATTAAGAATTGCTGTTTTTAAAGCTCAGAATATGTGTATGAGGCTGATAAGTTAAGAGAATACTGTTTCTATTTACAATTATGGCTGAATTGCCTGGCATTTTCTTAATGACAAAGTTTACATCCTGAAGATTCATGTATCTACTTCTGGGAAAATGTCTAATTTTGGTACAACTCTTAAAATACAGTAGAATAGTCCCGGGAAGTGATTAGAAACATGTAAGAAACACTTGAAATGCTGTTAAATAGAGCCGTTCTATCTTTATGGCATAGTTCAATCACTGAGATGAGAGGTAAAAAACTCTCAACTGAGGAGAGTAATGATGAAGTTTACAATTGCGGCTACTCTAGATGTTGTTTTTCCACGGAAAGTGTTTTCAAACATTAAGAATTGCTGTTTATAAAGCTCAGAATATGTATGAAGCTGATAAATAAAGAGAATACTGTTTATATTTACAGGTGATTCTGATTAGACTGGCGTTTTCTGAATGACTCAATTGAAACCTTGAAGATTCCCGTTTATACTTCTAGGAAAACTGTCTACTTTTGGTAAAACGCTTAGCATACACAATGATAGTCCCGAGAAATGATTAGAAACATGTAAGAAACACTTGAAATGCTGGTACATAGAGCCGTTCTATCTTTATTTTCATGTTCAATCACGGACATTAGAGATAGAATGCTAAGAAATGAGGAGAATACAGACAATGTTTACCATTCTGGCTACTTTAGGTGATGTATTTCCGAAGAATGTGCTTTCATAAATTAAGAATAGCAGTTTATAAAGGTAGACTATGGGTATGAAGCTGATAAATGAAGAGAATACTGTTTATATTTACAGGTGATCCTGATTAGACTGGCGTTTTCTGAATGACTCAATTGAAAACTTGAAGATTCCCGTGTATACTTCTGGGAAAACTGTCTACTTTTGCTAAAACGCTTAGCATACACAATGATAGTCCCGAGAAATGATTAGAAACATGTAAGAAACACTTGAAATGCTGGTACATAGAGCCGTTCTATCTTTATTTTCATGTTCAATCACAGACATTAGAGATAGAATGCTAAGAAATGACGAGAATACAGACAATGTTTACCATTCTGGCTACTTTAGGTGATGTATTTCCGAAGAATGTGCTTTCAAACATTAAGAATTTCCATTTATAAAGCTCAGAATATGTGTGAAGCTGATAAATGAAGAGAATGCTGTTTATATTTACAGGTGACTATGATTAGACTGGCGTTTACTGAATGACTCAATTTAAACCTTGAAGATTCCTGTAAATAGTTGTAGGAAAACTGTCTACCTTTGGTAAAACTCTTCACATACACAATGATAGTCCCGAAAAATGATTAGAAACATGTAAGAAACACTTGAAATGCTGGTACATAGAGCCGTTCTATCTTTATGTTCATGTTCAATCACGGAGATTAGAGATAGAATGCTGCGTAATGACGAGAGTACAGATAATGTTTACCATTCTGGCTACTTTAGATGATGTATTTCCGAAAAATGTGCTTTCAAAAATTAAGAATAGCAGTTTATAAAGCTAGACTATGGGTATGAAGCTGATAAATGAAGAGAATACTGTTTATATTTACAGGTGATTCTCATTAGACTGGTGTTTTCTGAATGACTCAATTGAAACCTTGAAGATTCCTGTGTATACTTCTAGGAAAACTGTCTACTTTTGGTAAAATGCTTAACATACACAATGATAGTCAAGAGAAATGATGAGAAACATGTAAGAAACACTTGAAATGCTGGTACATAGAGCCGTTCTATCTTTATTTTCATGTTCAATCACGGAGATTATAGATGGAATGCTAAGAAATGACGATAATACAGATAATGTTTACCATTCTGGCTACTTTAGATGATGTATATCCAAAGAATGTGCTTTCAAACATTAAGAATTTCCATTTATAAAGCTCAGAAAATGTGTGAAGCTGATAAATGAAGAGAATACTATTTATATTTACAACTGAGGCTGAATTGCCTGGCGTTTTCTGAATGGCACATATTAAATCTTAAAGATGCCTGTGTATACTACTAGGAAAACTGTCTACTTTTGGTAAAACTCTTAAAATACACAATGATAGTCCCGGAAATGATTAGAAACATGTAAGAAACACTTTAAATAGGGGTAAATGGAGCCGTTCTATCCTGATGGCCTAGTTCAATCACCGAGATTAGAGGTAGAAAACTCTCAATAAAGAGAGTAATGATAATGTTTACAATTCTGGCTACTCTAGATGGTGTTTTTCCAAAGAAAGTGCTTCCAATATTAAGAATTGCTGTTTTCAAAGGTCAGAATATGTGTATGAGGCTGATAAGTTAAGAGAATACTGTTTATATTTACAATTATGCTGAATTGCCTGGCATTTTCTTAATGACAAAGTTTACATCCTGAAGATTCATGTATCTACTTCTGGGAAAATGTCTAATTTTGGTACAACTCTTCAAATGCAGTAGAATAGTCCCGGGAAGTGATTAGAAACATGTAAGAAACACTTGAAATGCTGTTAAATAGAGCCGTTCTATCTTTATGGCATAGTTCAATCACTGAGATGAGACGTAAAAAACTCTCAACTGAGGAGAGTAATGATGAAGTTTACAATTGCGGCTACTCTACATGTTGTTTTTCCACGGAAAGTGTTTTCAAACATTCAGAATTGCTGTTTATAAAGCTCAGAATATGTATGAAGCTGATAAATAAAGAGAATACTGTTCATATTTACAGGTGATTCTGATTAGACTGGCGTTTTCTGAATGACTCAATTGAAACCTTGAAGATTCCCGTGTATACTTCTAGGAAAACTGTCTACTTTTGGTAAAACGCTTAGCATACACAATGATAGTCCCGAGAAATGATTAGAAACATGTAAGAAACACTTGAAATGCTGGTACATAGAGCCGTTCTATCTTTATTTTCATGTTCAATCACGGACATTAGAGATAGAATGCTAAGAAATGACGAGAATACAGACAATGTTTACCATTCTGGCTACTTTAGGTGATGTATTTCCGAAGAATGTGCTTTCAAACATTAAGAATTTCCATTTATAAAGCTCAGAATATGTGTGAAGCTGATAAATGAAGAGAATGCTGTTTATATTTACAGGTGACTATGATTAGACTGGCGTTTACTGAATGACTCAATTTAAACCTTGAAGATTCCTGTAAATAGTTGTAGGAAAACTGTCTACCTTTGGTAAAACTCTTCACATACACAATGATAGTCCCGAAAAATGATTAGAAACATGTAAGAAACACTTGAAATGCTGGTACATAGAGCCGTTCTATCTTTATGTTCATGTTCAATCACGGAGATTAGAGATAGAATGCTGCGAAATGACGAGAGTACAGATAATGTTTACCATTCTGGCTACTTTAGATGATGTATTTCCGAAGAATGTGCTTTCAAAAATTAAGAATAGCAGTTTATAAAGCTAGACTATGGGTATGAAGCTGATAAATGAAGAGAATACTGTTTATATTTACAGGTGATTCTGATTAGACTGGTGTTTTCTGAATGACTCAATTGAAACCTTGAAGATTCCTGTGTATACTTCTAGGAAAACTGTCTACTTTTGGTAAAATGCTTAACATACACAATGATAGTCAAGAGAAATGATGAGAAACATGTAAGAAACACTTGAAATGCTGGTACATAGAGCCGTTCTATCTTTATTTTCATGTTCAATCACGGAGATTATAGATGGAATGCTAAGAAATGACGATAATACAGATAATGTTTACCATTCTGGCTACTTTAGATGATGTATATCCAAAGAATGTGCTTTCAAACATTAAGAATTTCCATTTATAAAGCTCAGAAAATGTGTGAAGCTGATAAATGAAGAGGATACTATTTATATTTACAACTGAGGCTGAATTGCCTGGCGTTTTCTGAATGGCACATATTAAATCTTAAAGATTCCTGTGTATACTACTAGGAAAACTGTCTACTTTTGGTAAAACTCTTAAAATACACAATGATAGTCCCGGAAATGATTAGAAACATGTAAGAAACACTTTAAATAGGGGTAAATGGAGCCGTTCTATCCTGATGGCCTACTTCAATCACCGAGATTAGAGGTAGAAAACTCTCAATAAAGAGAGTAATGATAATGTTTACAATTCCGGCTACTCTAGATGGTGTTTTTCCAAAGAAAGTGCTTCCAATATTAAGAATTGCTGTTTTTAAAGCTCAGAATATGTGTATGAGGCTGATAAGTTAAGAGAATACTGTTTATATTTACAATTATGGCTGAATTGCCTGGGATTTTCTTAATGACAAAGTTTACATCTTGAAGATTCATGTATCTATTTCTGGGAAAATGTCTAATTTTGGTATAACTCTTAAAATACAGTAGAATAGACCCGGGAAGTGATTAGAAACATGTAAGAAACACTTGAAATGCTGTTAAATAGAGCCGTTCTATCTTTATGGCCTAGTTCAATCACAGAGATGAGAGGTAAAAAACTCTCTACTGAGGAGAGTAATGATGAAGTTTACAATTGCGGCTACTCTACATGTTGTTTTTCCAAGGAAATTGTTTTCAAACATTAAGAATTGCTGTTTATAAAGCTCAGAATATGTATGAAGCTGATAAATAAAGAGAATACTGTTTATATTTACAGGTGATTCTGATTAGACTGGCGTTTTCTGAATGACTCAATTGAAACCTTGAAGATTCCCGTGTATACTTCTAGGAAAACTGTCTACTTTTGCTAAAACGCTTAGCATACACAATGATAGTCCCGAGAAATGATTAGAAACATGTTAGAAACACTTGAAATGCTGGTACATAGAGCCGTTCTATCTTTATTTTCATGTTCAATCACGGACATTAGAGATAGAATGCTAAGAAATGACGAGAATACAGACAATGTTTACCATTCTGGCTACTTTAGGTGGTGTATTTCGAAGAATGTGCTTTCAAACATTAAGAATTTCCATTTATAAAGCTCAGAATATGTGTGAAGCTGATAAATGAAGAGAATGCTGTTTATATTTACAGGTGACTATGATTAGACTGGCGTTTACTGAATGACTCAATTTAAACCTTGAAGATTCCTGTAAATAGTTGTAGGAAAACTGTCTACCTTTGGTAAAACGCTTCACATACACAATGATAGTCCCGAAAAATGATTAGAAACATGTAAGAAACACTTGAAATGCTGGTACATAGAGCCGTTCTATCTTTATGTTCATGTTCAATCACCGAGATTAGAGATAGAATGCTGCGTAATGACGAGAGTACAGATAATGTTTACCATTCTGGCTACTTTAGATGATGTATTTCCGAAAAATGTGCTTTCAAAAATTAAGAATAGCAGTTTATAAAGCTAGACTATGGGTATGAAGCTGATAAATGAAGAGAATACTGTTTATATTTACAGGTGATTCTCATTAGACTGGTGTTTTCTGAATGACTCAATTGAAACCTTGAAGATTCCTGTGTATACTTCTAGGAAAACTGTCTACTTTTGGTAAAATGCTTAACATACACAATGATAGTCAAGAGAAATGATTAGAAACATGTAAGAAACACTTGAAATGCTGGTACATAGAGCCGTTCTATCTTTATTTTCATGTTCAATCACGGAGATTATAGATGGAATTCTAAGAAATGACGAGAATACAGATAATGTTTACCATTCTGGCTACTTTAGATGATGTATTTCCAAAGAATGTGCTTTCAAACATTAAGAATTTCCATTTATAAAGCTCAGAATATGTGTGAAGCTGATAAATGAAGAGAATACTATTTATATTTACAACTGAGGCTGAATTGCCTGGCGTTTTCTGAATGGCACAATTTAAATCTTAAAGATTCCTGTGTATACTACTAGGAAAACTGTCTACTTTTGGTAAAACTCTTAAAATACACAATGATAGTCCCGGAAATGATTAGAAACATGTAAGAAACACTTTAAATAGGGGTAAATGGAGCCGTTCTATCCTGATGGCCTACTTCAATCACCGAGATTAGAGGTAGAAAACTCTCAATAAAGAGAGTAATGATAATGTTTACAATTCCGGCTACTCTAGATGGTGTTTTTCCAAAGAAAGTGCTTCCAATATTAAGAATTGCTGTTTTTAAAGCTCAGAATATGTGTATGAGGCTGATAAGTTAAGAGAATACTGTTTATATTTACAATTATGGCTGAATTGCCTGGGATTTTCTTAATGACAAAGTTTACATCCTGAAGATTCATGTATCTATTTCTGGGAAAATGTCTAATTTTGGTATAACTCTTAAAATACAGTAGAATAGTCCCGGGAAGTGATTAGAAACATGTAAGAAACACTTGAAATGCTGTTAAATAGAGCCGTTCTATCTTTATGGCCTAGTTCAATCACAGAGATGAGAGGTAAAAAACTCTCTACTGAGGAGAGTAATGATGAAGTTTACAATTGCGGCTACTCTACATGTTGTTTTTCCAAGGAAATTGTTTTCAAACATTAAGAATTGCTGTTTATAAAGCTCAGAATATGTATGAAGCTGATAAATAAAGAGAATACTGTTTATATTTACAGGTGATTCTGATTAGACTGGCGTTTTCTGAATGACTCAATTGAAACCTTGAAGATTCCCGTGTATACTTCTAGGAAAACTGTCTACTTTTGCTAAAACGCTTAGCATACACAATGATAGTCCCGAGAAATGATTAGAAACATGTTAGAAACACTTGAAATGCTGGTACATAGAGCCGTTCTATCTTTATTTTCATGTTCAATCACGGACATTAGAGATAGAATGCTAAGAAATGACGAGAATACAGACAATGTTTACCATTCTGGCTACTTTAGGTGGTGTATTTCGAAGAATGTGCTTTCAAACATTAAGAATTTCCATTTATAAAGCTCAGAATATGTGTGAAGCTGATAAATGAAGAGAATGCTGTTTATATTTACAGGTGACTATGATTAGACTGGCGTTTACTGAATGACTCAATTTAAACCTTGAAGATTCCTGTAAATAGTTGTAGGAAAACTGTCTACCTTTGGTAAAACGCTTCACATACACAATGATAGTCCCGAAAAATGATTAGAAACATGTAAGAAACACTTGAAATGCTGGTACATAGAGCCGTTCTATCTTTATGTTCATGTTCAATCACCGAGATTAGAGATAGAATGCTGCGTAATGACGAGAGTACAGATAATGTTTACCATTCTGGCTACTTTAGATGATGTATTTCCGAAAAATGTGCTTTCAAAAATTAAGAATAGCAGTTTATAAAGCTAGACTATGGGTATGAAGCTGATAAATGAAGAGAATACTGTTTATATTTACAGGTGATTCTCATTAGACTGGTGTTTTCTGAATGACTCAATTGAAACCTTGAAGATTCCTGTGTATACTTCTAGGAAAACTGTCTACTTTTGGTAAAATGCTTAACATACACAATGATAGTCAAGAGAAATGATTAGAAACATGTAAGAAACACTTGAAATGCTGGTACATAGAGCCGTTCTATCTTTATTTTCATGTTCAATCACGGAGATTATAGATGGAATTCTAAGAAATGACGAGAATACAGATAATGTTTACCATTCTGGCTACTTTAGATGATGTATTTCCAAAGAATGTGCTTTCAAACATTAAGAATTTCCATTTATAAAGCTCAGAATATGTGTGAAGCTGATAAATGAAGAGAATACTATTTATATTTACAACTGAGGCTGAATTGCCTGGCGTTTTCTGAATGGCACAATTTAAATCTTAAAGATTCCTGTGTATACTACTAGGAAAACTGTCTACTTTTGGTAAAACTCTTAAAATACACAATGATAATCCCGGAAATGATTAGAAACATGTAAGAAACACTTTAAATAGGGGTAAATGGAGCCGTTCTATCCTGATGGCCTACTTCAATCACCGAGATTAGAGGTAGAAAACTCTCAATAAAGAGAGTAATGATAATGTTTACAATTCCGGCTACTCTAGATGGTGTTTTTCCAAAGAAAGTGCTTCCAATATTAAGAATTGCTGTTTTTAAAGCTCAGAATATGTGTATGAGGCTGATAAGTTAAGAGAATACTGTTTATATTTACAATTATGGCTGAATTGCCTGGCATTTTCTTAATGACAAAGTTTACATCCTGAAGATTCATGTATCTATTTCTGGGAAAATGTCTAATTTTGGTACAACTCTTAAAATACAGTAGAATAGTCCCGGGAAGTGATTAGAAACATGTAAGAAACACTTGAAATGCTGTTAAATAGAGCCGTTCTATCTTTATGGCCTAGTTCAATCACAGAGATGAGAGGTAAAAAACTCTCTACTGAGGAGAGTAATGATGAAGTTTACAATTGCGGCTACTCTATATGTTGTTTTTCCACGGAAATTGTTTTCAAACATTAAGAATTGCTGTTTATAAAGCTCAGAATATGTATGAAGCTGATAAATAAAGAGAATACTGTTTATATTTACAGGTGATTCTGATTAGACTGGCGTTTTCTGAATGACTCAATTGAAACCTTGAAGATTCCCGTGTATACTTCTAGGAAAACTGTCTACTTTTGCTAAAACGCTTAGCATACACAATGATAGTCCCGAGAAATGATTAGAAACATGTTAGAAACACTTGAAATGCTGGTACATAGAGCCGTTCTATCTTTATTTTCATGTTCAATCACGGACATTAGAGATAGAATGCTAAGAAATGACGAGAATACAGACAATGTTTACCATTCTGGCTACTTTAGGTGGTGTATTTCGAAGAATGTGCTTTCAAACATTAAGAATTTCCATTTATAAAGCTCAGAATATGTGTGAAGCTGATAAATGAAGAGAATGCTGTTTATATTTACAGGTGACTATGATTAGACTGGCGTTTACTGAATGACTCAATTTAAACCTTGAAGATTCCTGTAAATAGTTGTAGGAAAACTGTCTACCTTTGGTAAAACGCTTCACATACACAATGATAGTCCCGAAAAATGATTAGAAACATGTAAGAAACACTTGAAATGCTGGTACATAGAGCCGTTCTATCTTTATGTTCATGTTCAATCACCGAGATTAGAGATAGAATGCTGCGTAATGACGAGAGTACAGATAATGTTTACCATTCTGGCTACTTTAGATGATGTATTTCCGAAAAATGTGCTTTCAAAAATTAAGAAAAGCAGTTTATAAAGCTAGACTATGGGTATGAAGGTGATAAATGAAGAGAATACTGTTTATATTTACAGGTGATTCTCATTAGACTGGTGTTTTCTGAATGACTCAATTGAAACCTTGAAGATTCCTGTGTATACTTATAGGAAAACTGTCTACTTTTGGTAAAACTCTTAAAATACACAATGATAGTCCCGGAAATGATTAGAAACATGTAAGAAACACTTTAAATAGGGGTAAATGGAGCTGTTCTATCCTGATGGCCTACTTCAATCACCGAGATTAGAGGTAGAAAACTCTCAATAAAGAGAGTAATGATAATGTTTACAATTCCGGCTACTCTAGATGGTGTTTTTCCAAAGAAAGTGCTTCCAATATTAAGAATTGCTGTTTTTAAAGCTCAGAATATGTGTATGAGGCTGATAAGTAAAGAGAATACTGTTTATATTTACAATTATGGCTGAATTGCCTGGCATTTTCTTAATGACAAAGTTTACATCCTGAAGATTCATGTATCTACTTCTGGGAAAATGTCTAATTTTGGTACAACTCTTAAAATACAGTAGAATAGTCCCGGG